>NC_068382.1:17428070-17678070 GCF_023724105.1 Carassius gibelio | reverse complement strand
GTACCTTGCAATGCATCTTATTAGCATAAATGGACATATTAGTACCTTTATGGGTAGACAAAGTACAAAAGTATACATTTCCCATCCCAATGACAAGCTCACTAAACAAGTTTTTTTTTCTTTGCACATCTTTCTTTTAGTGATAGCCAATGAAAGGAAGACCAACAACTCCTTCTCACCACATACACCCAAACATGTGCCAGCATCCTGTTTATTACATTCTCTCAAATCCAAATATCTCCTAAAATTTCCCATTAAAATAGCAGATTTTATGATGGCTTCATTCACGAGTCATTAGTCCAGGCAAAAAGATCACCCATAGCACAGGATGACTTCAATCAAACTCAGATCCTTCAGTATTTTTAAAGATTCATGGACAGCCATTGGCTTCCAAGTAGTTCTGGCGCACATTCATTTTAGTGATGGAAAGGAGAAAATTGGACCCATAATGCTCCTCATCATATTCAGCCTGCATGCCCTTTGAAGAAATTAAATTGCTAAAACCAAAAAAAAAAAAAACACACACACACAAAAAAAAAAAAAAAAAACACAAGGGTTAAGGGTAAAACATTAAAAGCACAGAATTGAGTGTTGAGAGAAAATATCAGGTCCAGAAATACACAACCAATTATTGATTCTATAGGGAACCCCGTTGGGAGGTGTTGCCCTTCACCCTAGCTGCCAATCAAGCATGATCAAAGCTCAGTGACCCCCACCCCATGAGATATAAAAGCATTCATCTCTGTGTCATTAGAAAGCTGAAAAGGCTAACTGCGGGACTGTGCCTGCAAAGGGTAGGGTACAGTAATTCATTTGACATTATGTGTCATTTGCATACAGAGTTTATGGACGAATATATTCAAAATCTCTCCCAGTGGGGGCAATAATATTAAAAATGTACAATTATATCCTATGACAAGAAGTCAACCTAAATAATCAAGGACAACAATGCTTAGTTTCTAAGCTTCTAAGCTTCTAAGCCGCTCAGTTAAGTACTAATATGCCCTTTTAACATACTAATCTTACTTTTAAGTTACTAAAATACTCCTTACAGATACTAATTTGCCCATGTAAATTACATTTTAATGGCACTCTAAGTTGTCCTAACTAGACATGATGCAATAAGATTCCAACAAAAAGTAATTGTATAGACGGTTTCAACGGCATCAACATAAACAAACGTTAATGCGCATGAGCGCTTTTGTGGACCTAACTTAACTTCCGGTAGACTCCAAATAGAATCAATAACAACAGCCAAGTCCCTCTAGAGTAGATATTTTTTGATAACAAACAAAATGTGTTTTCTGTGTGGATCAGGCGGACTTAATGAAAATGCTAATTCATTATTTGCCAGCAGGAGATGTTTTAAAGCATAGACATAAAGTGCGAGAAATAGAGGTTTCTCCAGTAACAGCTGTAAACAAAGCAGAGCTGGTACGCTCACACGCTGCTTTATCACGCATATAACATGCAAATCTTCTTTCAGAAATACAGCGATATAAAAACTCCAAAAATCTCCAAAAATAAATAAATGTATGGGAAACACATCCCGCAGCACAACCACCTGAGCCCAACTTCAGTCTACTCATCACCTTGGCTTTAACTGCGTTTGCAGATAGCACCGCAGCCAGACCGATATACACAACACAGACCGGAAGTTAACTTAGGTCCAGGCGCGTGCGCCCGATGAAACCGTCTATAGCCAAACTAGACTCAACAAAATTAATCAGATATCAAATCCAATCAGAAGAGTATGTGGGCGGGGTCTCTCTACAAATGCACTGCAATCATGACAAAATGGATAATTACATAATCTAATATTTAATCATTCATAAATACTAAACCATTTTAACATTATAACAAATACATATTGTATGACCGAAACAATGTTTGTCATGGAATACACATTTTTCACACTTAGTTCACCGTTTTAATGTTCATGTTTCGTTTAATTTTTTTTCAAGATCTGATGTAAATTATTCATTGCTGCTTTCAATATGGCTATAAAGATCATGCAAAGAGATATTCTAACTCACTAAAGAGGCTCCTACCATGAAGTAGAGCACAGAGCATGAAATTATTATTCTCATGGTTAGGCTAAAATAAAATACGCTGATGCTCATCACCTATCGTTGTCATGACTGGTTTGGACAGAAACTCTGATTAACATGGAAAAGATGCCTTTTATGTGCAGTGCCATGTGCCATCTTTAAGGTAGTCATATGTCCCTGTAGGGTAGTAATATGCACCCTTAATATACACATTTGAACCCAAGTGACAAGCTGTTTTACCCTTAAAATTATAATTTTTGCACACTTTTTCTGACAGAAAGCAGACAATTCAGTAAATATTTTAAATTGCACAATGCACACAGTGTTCCTGCAGTATGCATATGCTATATATATATATATGTTCCTGTACAGTAGCTTATCTGGTATAGCATGGTGCTAACAAAACCAAGGTCATGGGCTCAATTCCCAGGGGCAATAAATGCTGATTAAATGTACTATAATAGTCCTTGAAGTCACTTGGAATAAACAAATGTGAATGAATATATATAAATGTATGTAGTTATTTGAGATCATGTATGTTGAGCAATAAGAATGTAAGTAGATATAAATTAACATGCAGCGCTATCACTCCTATATCCCTGAATCCCTTGATGACGAAGAACTTACTAAACTAGCAAACATCTGTCTTAAATAGACTGTAGTCTCTTTGATGTTCTGTTACTAAGAGCAGTGTGTCAAACCTTGTGTTGTTTTTTTGGTTTATGCCATTAGACGTGTGACTTTTAGAGTGCTTCCAGGAATTAGGTTATACTCAGAAGTCGACAGGAAATAGCAAAGAGCAGCAGGTGATGACTTTTATGAAGGCTTACTTAGAGGAATATCTTATAAGCAAAACTTAACTGGAAAAGAATCAGACAATTCTCTGAATCTCAGGCTCCTCCAGGCCCACTAAGAGCCAATAATATTCCACTCACTTGATGCAAATGCAAAGCAAATCATGTCAATTTAAGTGCCGAGATTGGGTGCCTTTACTTGGTCTAAATTAAATCGCTCTGTCCGCGAGTCTCTGGAGGGTTCTGCTCGGTAAACAAACATGGCCAACCATTTCATCTAATCTAGGATTAGCCCCACCTGCCGGTCTGATTGTTTGAGGGCACTAACTGCTAAAATTGCTTCAGAATGAGAGTGTGGATTGTTACGAAAGGGTCAATTATAGCACAGAGCAGAGATTCGAGTTGCATCTGCGATTTGTGTACCATGAAATCCTCCGAAACTAAGGGGCATTAACCGTGTGTTAGCAGATGCAAATGCCATTTTTTACATAACAAAAGCCTGACAATGCTTTGAGTTAGCACTTAGGAATATAAAGTTGAACAAAAGGGAATAGTGAACCGTCAGAAATGGCATTAGGGCAGCCTGCTAATGACACTCGTGCTGCAGTAATGGCAACGTGAGTAATGATAATCAGTGTGCAATTATAGCAGGTACTTGCAGATGTTATGAGCCCATTCTAGCCAATGCGACGCTGAACGCTTTAAACTTCAGGGCTGAAAGCATTGACAGGTGGAGACGGGGCCGTTTGCTATGGACCACTAATACAGAGCCATTTAATCAGTGAGTCTGGGCACAGCTGTGCATTGTAATAGTTAATCCACAAAGCCACACATATACGTGCGTTGAAAAGCCCCGCTGACACATGTAAAAACACACTGGCAGAAATGACAAATGCCACAATCTTTATGATTATGGCTTATGTCACATTATCACATTATCACGACAACTAAAACCGTCACTACCAATTCCTCAACGCACAAGTCAAAGTCACTCGCTCGTTTGACTGATAATACCTGGTATTGTGAGGCAGTAATGGTGGAACATAATGGGGACCTTGCACTGTCTGATTGCAGTGTGTCGCTGTGCTGCAGTGGGCAGATGCGTGAAGGGTCCAGCGGATCATCCAACAAATCACATCACTCATGGCTCATTTCCATGCTGTATTCCCCCAAGCCTGGCAAGCCAATGGGGCCATGTGCTCTGATTCATCCTCTGCGTTGTGAAAGAAGCGTATACATTATCTTAACACCAGGCCGTACTTAATTTCACAGAGTCATTATGGCCCAGTGGCGGTTAAAAGCTAGACACAATCACAGTCTGTGATCCATTGTTGCATTAGAGACAGATCTGGGTAATTAGAATAATATCCAGAGATACAATTCATTGGCAGACAAGTGGAAATAAGCGGCACAATTCAGCTGGTTGGCACTGTGTTTTTGATCTCTTGATTGACAAGTTAATGTCTTCCTTGCACGGCTTTGTAGATTTCCAAAAATGCCTGTTTTCTCATAACATGTTGTTTCATAGCTCCCTGTAGAGGCTGTTAGCTCTTTTGTCCATAAAAATAGATCTGTAAATATCCTTATTGTTGCAGTAGTGCAGGATTACCTTGCAAAAATGTCTGTTATGACCATAAATGCATCAAATATATAGTGTGAATAGATTAGAGAGAATTTAATGCAACAGATTTACAAGTTTCTGTGTCATTCAAATGAAAGCGGATTGTGACAAAGATTCTGTTTGTTCTCTATACCTATTCAGGCGTAGGAAGCTTTTGGTAACAGTGCACCAGAACAAATGCTACAACAATGATTAACACAAAAAAGAAAGATGCAAACAGAGAGAGCAACACCTAGCTGAGGGCAAAGGAGTGCATTAATCAATTACAGCAAAGGCTAATGCTGCACAATATCAGATTCATGAAGTAGACTCTGACACTTACAACAAGGTTTAATCTAGTGCTGAGTAGTGAAGGGAATCGTAAGGAATTTCAACAGTTCTGGTTCCAGTTCCACTTAATGATTCTGGTTCCTTCATTTCATTTAACAATTCTCTTAGTACTTTTCAGGAAGCTCCAGTCAGAATTCACTGAAAGTGATTGAGTCGGATGTGAATCCAGTAACTGCCCAGATTGATTCAGTGAGCAAGCTGCCATTTGAGACTCATTAAAAATATATACATTTAAAAGAACTGGCTTTTAAGAGTAATTAATTCATGAAAGGGACCTCACTGGTTGTACTGTACAGGGGTGCATTTCCCAAAAGCAACGTTAGCCAACTATGGTTGCAAGTTCCTTCGTTACCAAAATAGTTCAACAATTCTGTGTTTCCTGAAACCAGAGTTCAAATGAACATTCTCAAACAGCATCGCAAACTTACATTGTAGGAACTACAGCTCTCGACCTGTGGTTAGAAGGATAGTTTCTTGTTAGTAAGACATAATGACTTAAATAAATTATGCTCATGGGCACAATAAGCAAGCTAACAAGAAGTAAAATCTATATCTTCCATTCTATTTAAATACATAAACATTTTAATCGATAAATTTCAGCGCATGCTCAATAAGCACCATTTTTGAAGAGCGCGCACATGCATAAATGCCTAAAGGGAACCCCGGATGTAAGTAGAAATCCATGATTTAATCAAACCTCAAATAAAGCAAAAAAAAAAAAAAAAAAAAAAAAAAAAACATGAAACAAAACATAGTAAATTAGTTATCAGGTGCCATGTTCAATATAGCACAATCTCAAAGATCTCAATTCAGTTAACTAGCAGAAGTTATTACTCCAACACATGCGTGTGACATCATTAACAACGGCTCTAAATTGTTGTACTAATGTGGTTCAAACGACGGGGATGCGACCATATTAGTTTCCACAACAATGCATCATACTAGGGTGCTTTATTCATTTATTTTTTTGTTTTACTGTCACATTGGAAAATGTTGTAAAGTATTCTATGTATTTGCTTATACTGTATACATTAAATTGTAATTGAAAGACAATAAACATTGTAATTATTTGTAATGGTTCAGATGTTATACAATATATATAATTTTTTCTAGAATTTCAAATCACTGACTAGACTGTCAATTAAAAATTTGTTCAACCAGTGGAATTGCTTTGGGGTCTTTTCCACCACTGGCCACTTTTCCACCATCAGGCTGAACCTTTCTAAAAATGGTAAGGAACTGTTACAGCAGGGGTACTCAAGTTCAGTGGCCAAGAGGGCCATATTTAAACCACATAAAATGCAAATAGCCACAAATGACAAATTTCATCATAAGACTTTATGACCATATTTGCAGTTTTACTGATTTAAAAATGCAGTTTATTACACATCTACTTTAAGCCTTTCTTTTCCTTGTCCTATTTAAAATAATATATATTTTTACATGAAAATAAAACAAAAATATGGAACAAAAAAGTGGATTAGCAGTTTGTTTCACTGTATTCAAACTCAAAACATTCCTTAGCAAATACGTTCTCACATTTCTTAAGAGAGGAGTATTGTTTTCCCTATTAATGCCCCAAACAGGACTGAGTTTGCATTGATGACTGCTAAATACATGAAATGTATGTTTCATTCATACTGGAGGCCAGAGGGTACCCTCATGCAGAAACTCCACATGTGCATCACAGAAGCCGTAGAACTATCACTGCAACTGAATAAAATGAAACTTGAATACAAGCTTGTTTTTTGTGCTGCTTAGAGGACCATTTGCCATTTATACTATGTAAAGTGTCAGGAGAATCAACTGCATTTAAATGCCATAAACATAAAGTCACACTGCTTTATATTTGAGCTACTTTTTTGAGTGCATAGTATATAAATACATTAATCCCCAGCATGACACAGGGCACACAATTAATGCAGATGGGCCTCCTGTTGAGTACCCCGGGGTACCGGTTTATATTTCCTCTTGAGCTTGGTTTGGCAAGGCACGATTACAAACCTTTCTGAGCCTGGAACCATACTGTTAGAACCATACTGTGTGCAGTGACGTCACCACTCGGGATTGGTCAGTTGTTTGCTGCCTGGCTTCCAGTTTTCACATACTATCTGTAAACATTTGCGATACCAATGGCAATGACTGATCCATTTCTATTATGAGCTCTGTTATCATACCCACAGTGGAAAAGGAAACCATGTCTGTACCGGAATGGAATGGTTAAGCAATGAGAACCATTTAACCTGACGGAGGAAAAGTGGCTTTAAGCTCAACTTAAGAAGGACAGAATTGTTTATAAGCTAGTATTCAAAAATGGGATAATGTACATTTAAGAATCATTAACACAACCATAAACCATAAAAATAATCTTTATTTTATGCATGTATTTATTTATGAACTTGTTCTGAATCAGACCTGCCTTGTTTTTTTCTACCTTGAACTTATTTTACTTCCCAGGTACTCTGCAGAAAATTTGATAGTGTTAAAATGTTCTATAATCTTGCCAACACAAAAACTTGAAAACAGGTTGCAGACAAATTATTTTATAAGAAATACAAGTTCTATTTTGTACAAATTGGGAAAAAATTAAGCATCTTCCTCACAAGATTGCCAGCTATGAGCACATGAAACTAAAAGATGAAAAGTGAGAGAGATAGAGAGTGAACATCCAAGCAACAGAGTTTGACAGAGTTTTCTTGGGTGTTTTGTTCTGTCCTTCCGGCGATAACCTGACCTTTAGCCCGGGATCTATAATGCCCATCATGGAGAGGGAGGAGAGATGTCTCAATCCTCCATGCTGCCATTTCCGTTGCCAAGTTCTCAGCCATAATGACATTCCCCTGTTAGGGGTCATTGGCACTTAGGTTTTCCTGACTTTGAGTGGAAATCTGACTTTGTGCCAGAAGAAGCATCTTGTAGAACAGCCATAAGTTTTTTTTATTATTTATACATGTGTGTAATAATTTATTTTACATTTTGTTTTTCTGCCTAAATTACTCAATTTAAATAGCTTGCATTACAGTTCATAGTCAGATTGTTTTAAGCAGGGTCAAGTAGAAAGCCATAGTGCCTCTGTTGTTCCATTTTTTTTTTTTTTTTAAATCACAGAAAACGCTGATGACAAAATACCCCAGGAGCTTCATATATCTCATCAAAGGGAACCATTCTTGCATCAACATCCGCTTATTTGTACGTCACAGGGACAGCCTGTGGCATTCGGCGATTAAGAGAGATTACTCTCTCGGACTTCTGCATGCCTGGTAATGTCGCAAAGAATAAACTCTGACGCAATGGGTGAGCTCTCACACAGACAGGGCACTGCTGTGAGGGAAAGCAATGAGATCATGAGCCAGGGAACCGAGCGCACATTGCAAGACCTATAAATGAGGTAAAGAGGTGAATCAA
This sequence comes from Carassius gibelio, assembly GCF_023724105.1. Taxonomy (NCBI): domain Eukaryota; kingdom Metazoa; phylum Chordata; class Actinopteri; order Cypriniformes; family Cyprinidae; genus Carassius; species Carassius gibelio. Next base: position 17,669,869 of record NC_068382.1, on the reverse strand, counting down.
CCTCGCAACCTGCATATTTCATCAAAAAAAAAAATATATATATATATATGTATATATATACCTACCATCGTTAACAAGGGAAGAAGTACTTCACTGACAAAATGATTCATATTGCTGACAACTCCCTGCAGAATGGCCAGTTTTCATGTTTGACCCAGAGTGCTCTCAGGGTTATCACGGGTAAACTAGATTTGAAGTGCTTTTCCATGTCTGCTTTCTCAGAAATTAGAAAGCTGCAGATTGCACTGCCCTGACCTTGACACTGGAATGACCCTAAATGAAGAGCATGAGCTGACCGGAGTGGGGAGGGGGTAGGGGGACATAGAGAAATACAAAATAAATAGTTGAGTAGCAGGCAGTAATCTCAATGCCATTTACTCTGCTATGCTCATCTATGCTCTTGGGATGCACAGGAGCTTTATGAGTTAGCCACCAGATAACTCATCCCGTCCAAAGAAATGTGTGTGTGTTAGTGCTGGCAAATAATATGGATATGTATATTTATTATTTATATGTGTTAATAAACACATATACATACCGTATATATATATATATATATATATATATATATATATATATATATATATATATATATATATATATATATATAGATATATATATATATATATATATCTATATATAGATATATATATAGATATATATATATATATATATATATATATATATATATATATATATATATATATATATATATATGTCACGGGGTGACGAAAGGGAAGCGGAACTAAGTCCCGCCGGAATTTTGTGTTCCCCTCGGGACGGTGTCGCGGTAACACCGGTCCACTTCCGGGTTTCGCCCGATGTCGCAATAACAACGCTAATGACAGATTGACATCTGGTGTGGGGAGTTTGATGTGGCGATCTGTGAGAGGATTATGGAGGCGGAGTAACCACATAAAAAGAGAAGTGCAGAGACCATGAGGAGGGTTGTGGATTCTATTTGGTCGTTCGTTCTCCCGGCTATTCTTCCTGGTTGGCTTGCCCCTGTGTGTGGTTCTTCTCTTTGGACGTGTTCCCCTAGGAGAGGTGAATTCCTGGGACGTTTGGGCTGGCGTGTGGAGGTATTTGAAGACTATTGTGGGGTTTCGGTTATCTGGCTGTGTAACAGATATATCAGCGATCGAGTGGAGATATTCAGGACAGAAAGAGTGTGAGTTCTGGAAAGCAAGTGAAGACCAGACCGCGCCATCGCTATCGGAGGGAAGTTAAGAGACCTGATCTGGGATTTCAATCAATTGTATACATCTGGACTGGGACTGATAACGTTGTGAAGTGGACGGAGTCATCGTTGGGTGAGTGCTGGCTCTATTTGCACTAAGAGTGGGTATGCCGTGTCTGAAGTGGTGTGTTTGCACAATAAATCGTTTGAAGTGAAGTTACAGAGTGTGGGGAAGATACATAGAGTTAATGCCGGACGCTCACCACCCCGAGAGCCCACCACCGTCACCGTAATCCACACCCAGGCACTCAACTGAAGCATCTCCCAGCCGTAAGCCCCATTGCTTATTCAAGAACACATACTTGCTGTGATTACCTACTCTGCTGTGCAGATCGCAGGATCCTCTGGGCCGAATGCTGCATGTGATGACCCTATGAAAAGAGATCGCAGGATCCTCTGGGCCGAATGCCGCATGTGATGTCCCTATGAAAAGAGGTGGACACAAGAATTATTCCTTTCCCGGTCACAACCGAAGCCTCTCCCAGCCGTAAGCCCCACTACTTATTCAAGAAAGCATACTTGCTGTTGATTACCTACTCTGCTGTGCAGATCGCAGGATCCTCTGGGCCGAATGCTGCATGTGATGTCCCTATGAAAAGAGGTGGACACAAGAATTATTCCTTTCCCGGTCACAACCGAAGCCTCTCCCAGCCGTAAGCCCCACTACTTATTCAAGAAAGCATACTTGCTGTTGATTACCTACTCTGCTGTGCAGATCGCAGGATCCTCTGGGCCGAATGCTGCATGTGATGACCCTGTAGAAAGAGGTGGACACACGAATTATTCCTTTCCCGGTCTTAACCGAAGCCTCTCCCAGCCGTAAGCCCACTACTTATTCAAGAACGCATACTTGCTGTTGATTACCTACTCTGCTGTGCAGATCGCAGGATCCTCTGGGCCGAATGCTGCATGTGATGACCCTGTAGAAAGAGACCACAGGATTCTCTGGGCCGAATGCTGCATGTGATGTCCCTGTAGAAGGAGGTGGACACGAGAATTATTCCTTTTCCCGGTCTCGACCGAAACATCCACGAGCTCTACTTACCCGGATACCCTCTCTCACTCCGGGACGGGCGACAGACTACCCTGGCTCTTGCTGGCCCCGTACAGGCACAAACTGCCGACGACTCTACGCCTTCCCGGCGTCCGAGGTCTGGCTCCGTTCTGGTCGGGAGACACAGAAGGAACAATGAACTTTTAAATTGCTTTTAACCAAATAAAACCTTGTTCATTTTTTATACTCTCGTCCGTCTGGTTTTTCTGGCACGCTCCCCGAGGTGATCCTGGGTTTCAGGGGTGGGTGCAGTCCGGCTTGGCCCCCCCGACCTGTGACAGATTTGGCGTAGTCGGCAGGGTTTCACCTCGGGTTGAGCGACCAGGGATTCTCAGATGGCCGATGACGAGGCACTGGGGGCCCCACCCCGAGTCATGCCAGTGTTCATGGGAAACCCCTGGGTCCAGAAATATGGAGGAGATGAGTCAGAGGTACGCCTCTCCGAATGGCGGGCTCAGATTGAATATCTGGCCGGGCTACAGGGACTGAGCGCGACCCAACAGCTACAGTTTACCCTCAACTCCCTTGACGGGGAAGCGCGGCGGGAAGTCCAAGCCGCCCCCGAAGCTGTCCGAACCACCGCCCAGTCTGTGTTCAGATTCCTGACGGAAAGGTATGGTGACGCCACTCCAACTGCGGTTCTCCGGGCCCAGTTCTTCAGCAGCAAGCAGGGCCCCCGCCAATCCGTCAGAGCTTTCGCCCTCCAACTACGGGAGCGAGTTACCAGGCTGCAGGGACGCCCAGACCATGGTCTCGGAGATAAGGAGACTCTGTTGAGGGACCAATTCCTGCTGGGGCTGAGGGAAGGCCCAGTACGCCAGGGACTTAGAGTCCAATTCAGAAGGGAGCCGGAACTCACCTTCGAAGACCTAAAGAAGGAAGCGGTGGCATTGGAGAACGATCAGGTTGAGGTGCAAGAACCCCCTTTGTGTGCAGCCGTAAGTAGCTCCGCAGTGGCTGTCCCCGACATGGCAGAGTGGAAACAGACTCTGAAGCTCGAACTCCTAAAGGATGTCCGGGAGCAGATGGCGGAGCTAACCAAGACGCTCGTGGACGAGCTGCGTTCTGGGGCTACCAGGCCAGAGGTGAGGCCCATCTCACGGGACCGGGTGTACTCGGACGGGAACAGGGACGCAGGGAGGCGACCTAACCGGCCCAACCGGCCCCAGTTTGAATGGGACGAGCACGGACGACCTATCTGCAACCGCTGTGGCCAACCAGGCCATTACAGCCGACAGTGTGGTCCTCGAAGAGGTTCGGAGGGGGGTTTTTAGGTCGACCGGCCACAGTGGGTCGTGTGGTCGGGACCCCCTTAGATGACCCACCCATCGGAGCAGGCTCCAAGGACAGGCTGGTCGGGCATAGCCCAGTGGTGGAGGTCCAGGTGTGTGGTGTGAAGGTGCCCTGTCTCGTCGACACCGGATCACAGGTGACCCTATTCGCGGAGAGCCTGTCGCAAGAGCTGTTTGGAGATCAGAGGATGCATGGGACGGAGGCTCCCTGGCTCTCCCTGAAAGGAGCAAATGGTCTGGACATCCCCTACATTGGCTACAGGCTGACGGACTTGGAGATCCACGGAGTGATCGTGCCCCAGAAGGGAGTGATCATCGTAAAGGACCACTGTCTGGGGAGTCACCGGGCCTTGCTAGGTATGAATGTATTATCTGCATGTTGGGAAGAATTGTTTCGGGCAACGCCCGCTCGAGGGATCTCGCTGGCCGAGCAACAGGAATGGGAACGTGTCGCAGCTGACTGCAGACGGATCCAGATGTCCCGGGCCCGGCAAGGCCGCGAAGGGACAGGTCGGGTAGCGTGCCGTTATGCCCTGTCCGTGCCAGCGAACAGCGAGGCCCTAGTATGGGTGCGAGTCCCCCAGCGGGACGTGGGAGTGGAGGAATGGGTGTTGGTGGAGCCCCACTGGGATGGCCAGCAGGTAGAAGTCGCCAGAAGTTTGGCCGTGGCACGAAGAGGACGGATCCCGGTGAGAGTTCGGAACGGGACGCCCCATGTTGTGCACCTACATAAACATCAGCGGCTGGTCAAGGTAACGCCGGTAGAATCCCATCAGGTGCGGGAGGACCAGGACGTGAGCTTTCGCCAAGTACACCCCGCGGTGGTGGAAGTGGCCCTTACCCAAGCGAGCTCGTCGCCCCAGAGTCTAGGGGAGGAGGTGCCCGGCCACTTGAAGGGAAGTTCCCTGCAAGGGGAGGAGCTGGGACCGACACAGGCCAGGAAGCTGCGAGACCTGCTGAGCAAGTGGCAACATGTCTTCTCAGCACACGAAGAGGACTACGGCTGCACCAACGTCGTGCAACATCGGATCCCCACCGGAGATGCAGAGCCCAGTAGAGAAAGGTACCGACCCGTCCCACCTACCCTGTACACAGAGGTCCGCACACTGCTGCAAGGTATGCTCAATCGAGGGGTTATTAGAGAGAGCAGCAGCCCGTGGGCAGCTCCCATCGTGTTGGTACAGAAGAAGACTGGCGCATGGAGGTTTTGCGTCGACTACCGCAAGCTGAACCTGGTCACTAGGAAGGACGCGTTCCCCCTACCCCGGATCGAGGACTCCCTGGCTGGCTTAACACGCTCGGCATGGTACTCCACGCTGGACTTGGCAAGTGGCTACTGGCAGGTACAAGTGGCCGAGGCCGACCGGGAGAAGACCGCCTTTACCACCCCGTTCGGTCTCTTTGAGTGGGACCGGATGCCCTTCGGCCTCTGCAACGCTCCTGCCACCTTCCAGAGGCTGATGCAGCGGTGCCTGGGAGGTCAGTTGATGGAGTCCGCCTTGGTATACCTGGACGATGTGATTGTCTATTCCCCAGATTTCGACTCCCACTTACAACACCTTGAGCAGGTCTTCGGGGCCATGGAGAAATATGGGCTGAAGCTCCAGCCGGACAAATGCCATCTGTTACGGCGGGAGGTCAAATTCTTGGGACACTGTGTGGGCGCGGCGGGAGTTTCGGTCGACCCGGAGAAGGTGTCGGCGGTGCGAGAGTGGGCTGCCCCGCAGACGGTGAAGCAGGTCCGGTCATTCCTGGGCTTCGTGGGGTACTACCGCCGCTTTATCAAGGACTTCTCCAAGATCGCAAAGCCCCTAAATCAGTTGCTGGCTGGGACAGGACGCCCCCGAGGTCGCGGATCGCCGGCTATCCTATGGAGCCCCGAGTGTGAGGCTGCGTTCCGGCGACTGAAAGACGAGTTGCTGCGGGCGCCGATTCTGGCGTATGCTGACTTCTCCAAGCCCTTTGTCTTATACACGGACGCTAGCAACCTGGGTTTGGGGGCCGTGTTGGCCCAGCAACAGGACGGTGTAGAGCGGGTCGTAGCCTACGCAAGCCGGAGCCTTCATCCAGCAGAGAGGAACGACGCCAATTACAGCTCCTTCAAGTTGGAACTGCTGGCGCTGAAATGGGCACTCAGCGAAAAGTTTAAAGATTACTTGTGGGGTGCCCAGGTGACGGTAGTAACTGACAACAACCCCCTAGTACATCTACAGACGGCGAAGTTGGGGGCAGTGGAACAGCGCTGGGTGGCCCAGTTGGCCAATTACAACTACCAGCTCCAATACCGGCCAGGACGGGAGAACACCAATGCTGACGCCCTGTCCCGACTCCCGGAAGCTCAAGGTCCGAGGGACTCACCGGAACCCACGCCAGACCCCGAAGGAGAGGAGTATATGGTGGGCATTGTGGAGGCGCCGGGGACTCAACATGAGGGGATGCCTGTGAGTTGGGGATGGGACCCCTGCCGCTGGAAAGAGCGACAGCAGGCCGACAGAGAGATCAGTGGCTTGATGCGGTGGCTGGAACGGGGCCGAAAACCGACGTTGGCCGAACAACGGGCCCAAGGGGGAACAGGAAGGAAGCTGTTGGGACAATGGGCCAGACTACAGGTGAAGGAGGGAGTACTCTGTAGGTCTGTCCGAGATCCGGGGCTGGACGAGGAACTCCGACAGATCGTTGTCCCCGAAGGCCAAGTACGAGAGCTCTTGATAGCGTACCATGATCAGCTGGGCCACCAAGGGCACGAGAAAACGGTCTCTCTCTTGAGGCGACACTTCTACTGGCCCGACCTAGAAGCAACGGTACGTACCTTCGTTCAGGCCTGTCCTCGTTGCACCTTGTTCAAAGCCAGGAAGGAGGCACGAGCACCGATGGTCCCCATCCAGGCAAAGGCTCCTCTCCACATAGTCGCAATGGACTTCTTGACCTTGGGTCGGCCGGCAGACCGCTATCAGAACATCCTTGTCATTACCGACTTGTTCACCAAGTACTCCTGGGCCATTCCTACTTTGGACCAGACGGCGAACACCACCGCCACTGCTCTGTGGAGAGCTGTCTTCCAGCCGTTCGGTTGCCCCGAGTTCCTACACTCGGACCAAGGGCCAAACTTCGAGTCTCGGGTAATCAGAGAGCTGTGTAAAGTGTACGGCTGCACCAAGACCCATACCACTACTTACCACCCCCAGGGAAATGGCGGATGCGAGCGGTTCAATCAGACCCTATTGAACTTACTCGGCACACTAGACCAAGAACATCAGAGCGACTGGGTGAGTGCGCTACCAAATCTGGTTCAGGCCTACAATAATAGTACGCACAGTACCACGGGCTACGCCCCCACTTATTTGATGTTTGGCAGGCATGTGCGGATGCCTACCGACTTATTGCTGGGGACGGCAGCAACCGAGGAGGAGGGGAACGTAACTGAATGGGTAAGGCGCCACCACCAACGCCTCCATTTTGCATACGAGCAAGTCTCGGGACGGATCCGAGTGGCTGGGAAGAAAAACAAGAGGCTGTACGACCGGACGGCTCGGGAAGCCCCCCTTCTCCCAGGAGAAAGGGTCCTGGTAAGGGACAACCGGCGACAAGGGAAGGGGAAGCTCAGTGACCGATGGGAGAATGCACCATACGTGGTCGAGGGCCAGCAGCGGCCTGGACAGCCAGTATATACAATTCGGCCCGAAGGAAAAGCCGGGCCCGCTAGAGTGGTCCATCGGAACATGATCCGCCCCTGTCCGAACTATCCCAGCCCCGTAGAGGAGGCGCCAAAGGAGCCTGAAGCTGTAGCCCCGTGGATAGCAGGATGGGCCGTGATCCCAGGAGAACGGGGAAATGTCCCCGCAGAAATGGCCCCCAGAGACCCGATGGATATGCCTGCGGACATCGACCCTGTCTTGCCACCACGACGGTCCCAGAGGGAGAGCCGAGGTCGGCCCCCGGCACGCTATGGAGAATGGGCGACTGGAAGGCGTTCTAGGGACTAGAACGGTTTGGCAGGGGGGTATGTCACGGGGTGACGAAAGGGAAGCGGAACTAAGTCCCGCCGGAATTTTGTGTTCCCCTCGGGACGGTGTCGCGGTAACACCGGTCCACTTCCGGGTTTCGCCCGATGTCGCAATAACAACGCTAATGACAGATTGACATCTGGTGTGGGGAGTTTGATGTGGCGATCTGTGAGAGGATTATGGAGGCGGAGTAACCACATAAAAAGAGAAGTGCAGAGACCATGAGGAGGGTTGTGGATTCTATTTGGTCGTTCGTTCTCCCGGCTATTCTTCCTGGTTGGCTTGCCCCTGTGTGTGGTTCTTCTCTTTGGACGTGTTCCCCTAGGAGAGGTGAATTCCTGGGACGTTTGGGCTGGCGTGTGGAGGTATTTGAAGACTATTGTGGGGTTTCGGTTATCTGGCTGTGTAACAGATATATCAGCGATCGAGTGGAGATATTCAGGACAGAAAGAGTGTGAGTTCTGGAAAGCAAGTGAAGACCAGACCGCGCCATCGCTATCGGAGGGAAGTTAAGAGACCTGATCTGGGATTTCAATCAATTGTATACATCTGGACTGGGACTGATAACGTTGTGAAGTGGACGGAGTCATCGTTGGGTGAGTGCTGGCTCTATTTGCACTAAGAGTGGGTATGCCGTGTCTGAAGTGGTGTGTTTGCACAATAAATCGTTTGAAGTGAAGTTACAGAGTGTGGGGAAGATACATAGAGTTAATGCCGGACGCTCACCACCCCGAGAGCCCACCACCGTCACCGTAATCCACACCCAGGCACTCAACTGAAGCATCTCCCAGCCGTAAGCCCCATTGCTTATTCAAGAACACATACTTGCTGTGATTACCTACTCTGCTGTGCAGATCGCAGGATCCTCTGGGCCGAATGCTGCATGTGATGACCCTATGAAAAGAGATCGCAGGATCCTCTGGGCCGAATGCCGCATGTGATGTCCCTATGAAAAGAGGTGGACACAAGAATTATTCCTTTCCCGGTCACAACCGAAGCCTCTCCCAGCCGTAAGCCCCACTACTTATTCAAGAAAGCATACTTGCTGTTGATTACCTACTCTGCTGTGCAGATCGCAGGATCCTCTGGGCCGAATGCTGCATGTGATGTCCCTATGAAAAGAGGTGGACACAAGAATTATTCCTTTCCCGGTCACAACCGAAGCCTCTCCCAGCCGTAAGCCCCACTACTTATTCAAGAAAGCATACTTGCTGTTGATTACCTACTCTGCTGTGCAGATCGCAGGATCCTCTGGGCCGAATGCTGCATGTGATGACCCTGTAGAAAGAGGTGGACACACGAATTATTCCTTTCCCGGTCTTAACCGAAGCCTCTCCCAGCCGTAAGCCCACTACTTATTCAAGAACGCATACTTGCTGTTGATTACCTACTCTGCTGTGCAGATCGCAGGATCCTCTGGGCCGAATGCTGCATGTGATGACCCTGTAGAAAGAGACCACAGGATTCTCTGGGCCGAATGCTGCATGTGATGTCCCTGTAGAAGGAGGTGGACACGAGAATTATTCCTTTTCCCGGTCTCGACCGAAACATCCACGAGCTCTACTTACCCGGATACCCTCTCTCACTCCGGGACGGGCGACAGACTACCCTGGCTCTTGCTGGCCCCGTACAGGCACAAACTGCCGACGACTCTACGCCTTCCCGGCGTCCGAGGTCTGGCTCCGTTCTGGTCGGGAGACACAGAAGGAACAATGAACTTTTAAATTGCTTTTAACCAAATAAAACCTTGTTCATTTTTTATACTCTCGTCCGTCTGGTTTTTCTGGCACGCTCCCCGAGGTGATCCTGGGTTTCAGGGGTGGGTGCAGTCCGGCTTGGCCCCCCCGACCTGTGACATATATATATATATCTATATATATATATATATATATATACAGTGTGGTCTACTTATCAGCTCACGCACATCCGTTAGGTGTGGATATTGAGTTTGACATTATATGAATTACTTACTTGTACTTCATAGACATCGTTAATCTCTAATAAATCCATTGTACTCTCGGTTGTTGGTGTTTCTTTTTCTGGACACCGCTATTCACACACTGTGTGGTATCGGCTTTTAGTATCAGGGGGTTTTTATGAGTACGAGTACAAGTACAGGAGCACAGTATCAGGCCCGATGTATCCCTAGTATATACACATAACAGCCAGAGCTCTCAGAATCATAAGAAGGAAATAAATATTGTAAGTGTATGAGCTTATAAATAATCTTTTTTTAAAAATTGTTTTATCATGTTTCTTGCAAAAGGTTTCATCAGAATGCACAGCCAAGTTTTTTCAGTCGATACAGATAGACGTGTTTAGGTCTAGATGGTTTACATATGGCATCTTCCAGTGTGTGTTTGTGTGTGTGTACACATCTGTATCTATAGGTTGGATGGAATAGGCATGAGTCATTGTAATCTTCTGATGTGCACTTCTTATTCGCTCTCCTACACATCTCTTGCCAGCAACCGAATTGAAGCTCACAGGGGCAGGAAGGAACAGTCAGGGTGCATGAGCTTCACAATCGTACCTTCTTCAGATTCTGAATGCTCTGGTGTCAACAGAGATCACACGATGCAGCTCTAGAAATGGTTTAAAATGTATTTGACAGTTGACATTAATGTTACATCTGCAATTCATGACCTTCTGAGGCAAGAAATTACACTTGACATCCTGAAACTGTAGCGAAGCCATTGTGTATGAGTCAGGAGGTTCCATTTTCATACCCCAAGGTGAATAGTCTGACTGCCATAATCTGCATAGCCAATCCTATTTTTGCAATTTTGTTTCCTGTGAGATGATGGGCCTTTTTTGAGCACCATTTACAAAGTAGATAGTATTACACGTCTTGGTAAAATGTCAGTGTAACAGTTGAATTTGAAAGCTCAAAACTAATTTTTCTGCTTTATTAAAAATATTTTTATTACAAACTATATTATCAGCATAATAGTTTTAGTGATAAGTTGCACTTAAAACTATGTATGAATTTCAGAATTTCATGATAGCAGCACTCGTGCTACATGAACATCTTATGTTCGAGTAAAACATGATAGTCATGTTCTCCATCATTATTTGGGAATGATCCAAAAAGCATCTTGTGCTTTAATGGAAGAAAGTAAATCTGACATTTTGAACAAAGGATTTCATTTTCACATTGTCACAAATATACATTAAGAAGTTGTGCAGAATTCAATATATTTTATTCTCCTTGTTTATATTTAAAGAAAATTGTAAATTTTATTAGATTTTTTTAAACAGTTTTTTTTTTTGCATAATTTAATATATTTGACATTAATTCCTACAGATGCTAATACATTTTTGTTCATTATGTATTATAACAAAAAATTATATAATTGCATGTTTTATATATATATAGGAAATAGGAAATAATTGTCACGAATAGTCCAAGGAAGACAAAGAAGATTATAGAGCCATATGAACTTTAATAAATAATTTAGAAGACAAGCCAGATGTGAGACAGCTGAAAGGTGTACAAAGAGGAACTTAAATACTGTGATAATGAACTAAAGGGAGAACATGTGTGCTAATTGATGAGAGTGTCCATGGTAACTGAACTAGAACAGAGAAGCAGGAAAGTGATAAATACAAACCAAAAATCAATGAAAATTAAACTAAAAAGAACATGACCATGACTGTTATAAACTAGACTGCAAAAAGCTCAATGTGAATTAAGACTTTAAGGCCCGCACTGTATTTCTGAAAATCACCATTTTGCAATGTGTCCTTTATGCACGTCAGGTTAAAGTCTCAACAACCATGGAGATGTTGACAGTATGATAGTATAATGGAGCAATCTATACTTAATTAACTCCTTTAGCCTGATTAAAAGCATTTCATTTTATGGCTGGAAACACATTTCATCTGAAAGAGAAGGCCAATTAAAAGCTTGTTAGTCTGCTAGATTAGTTGTGTGCGAGTGTATTGAGTGTTCTATAGCCTCTTTTTAATCCAATCATGATTTTGCACACTAACGCAGGATGCGCTTTAGTATGTTTCAGAGTGAACGGAATGGGTTAAGGCCATGATATGACATTACATCAGAGCCATTCTTTTCGCCCTCTTGTTTTGGTCTAGCTGAATCGCTCAATGTGAACGCAACCTTACCTGCTTTAAGCATTTGTGTGGCCCTTTAAAAGGTTATGTAACTCTGAATTTTGGAGTTTAATGGAGTCACTGTAGGGTGTGACCTCTAGAATTGCTTAGTAGACCTTCAGCACACTAAAGTATAATCTATATGACAGTGCAGTCAGCCATTTAAAAGAAAAAGAGTGTGTGTTTTTCTGGGTCTAGTTACTGGCTGGATTGTTGAGTATGTCAGTGTATGTCAGCAAACTACTCATTTGAGTATCTATATGGTAAAATACAGCTGAATAATGCATTTTTGTTCACTCAGAGAGATCTTTTTCGGCTGCAAGTTAAAATACTGCATATAAGATTCACTTACGTGATAAACTCACACACACTGATTTATCGCAGTTACATCAATAAACTGAAGACTCTCCGATGTTTAATACTTCTCTTCTTTAATTAATAGTTTAGCTTAAGTACGTATGTATGTATGTATGGATGCATGTTACACTATGGAGCAGCAATAACTGTCAGTAAGAGGAGAGTGCTGCCCGTAAGCACGACTATGCTGCTCTTTTATGCCATATTTCACAGGTACACAATCCATAATTTAATAACTCAGTGAGGGACTGAACTAGACTGTGTATTTATATGTTCATATTCAGAATTTTCTCATCGTGAGCATTAATGGTAGGCTGAAAGATCTGAGTCAACATTCCTTAGCTGTCACTATACTTTAATATTCATTTGGAAGCTAAAATTAAGTTTATTTTTAGAGTGGCGTTTGAACCGTCTGAACAGATGCACTGTCTTATACATACACTAATTTATTTGCTGTTTAATTACAGTGCTTATGAGGCGATTGATATTCCTGTTCTTTTTATTCTCCACACATTTCTGCAATTAATTCAGATTGAGCCATTTAACATGCAAACTCAATTCAAACTCCTTTAAATCATTTCTAAAGTCTTAGCTGTGTCTTTTTATTTTTCTTGAAGAAATTGTTTTAGATTAAATTTATTGTTGAAGTTCTCCCATTTTCTCTCAATGATTTTTATTTATATGTACAAGCACAAATACCTTAGAGCAGAGTAGTTACAGTCAAGCCTTACAATCAAATGAATTTTTAGAGTCTTTAAATAATGAAAAAATATATCAACATATTTTGAAAATAAAACATTGTAATTTTCTTTCAACATTTACATTTATGAATGCAAAATATTGGACAGATATTAAATGGGTCTATTCTCAGAAGTAAACAAAAAAAACAATTTTATTGGCTTATAATTTTGACTGGTTGTCATGTGCATTTATTTGTATACCAAAATGTAACTGGCCTGTTCTTTCATTTACAGCTCTTTTTGCATTACAAAGATCAGGCTTGTATCTGAAGTGGAATGCATTTGGTTTGCCGCCAGATTTTAGTATGAAGGCACCTTTTAAGGAAACAGTTTTCTGGCTTGCTATTGAGGCCGTATAAAGTCTTCTGATTATCCATAACAAATTCAAGTGAGCTCTAGAGACAATCAAATATTTAATGTGCATATATCTTGGTATATATATGCATACATATAAACACGTGCACATATTGCATTGATAAAACGAGCGGATATGGTATTTTCAAGACATGTCTAGATGGCAGTCTCATATTTTCATCTATTCACCATAATACTGTTTTTATTTTTTAAGCCTTTCATTAAATTAAAGTCCCTCAATTTTTCCCTTTTAACTTAAATTATTTAGAATGTGTCACGGTGTACAGTATGTTTGTCTGTGGACAAACGTAAATGAATGGACAGTCCCGCTCACCCCAACAAAGAGAAGACTTCATCTGTCCAATCAAGTGGAAAGAACAGGTAAGGAAAGGGTCTTCCAAACGACTGTGGTGTAAAACTTTTGAAGTGATTTTGTAGGTTTTTTGATTTTGTTTCGGTTTCGGACAAAATCAAATCGACTGTTTAGACTTGAGGCTCCCTGAGTGCCCATGGCAGACATGTTGCCTGGTGTGTTAGTTGCCACTCACCATCATCTCTTAATTTTACACTGATGGAGTGTCTATTCTTCATCACAACCGGAGAGGGGACAACACAGCTGAGACTTCTGTTACTCAAATGTCAGGGGAGGAAATACCAGGGAAATACCCAGATTTCTTCTGATGTAGTGGGCGATACCAAATGCACCACTGAGCATTCAGTAGTGATGGGAAATAATGCACGTTTCTGTGATTTGGTGGTTTCAAGCATTTTGTTTAAATTCAGAAAACAATTGAGTAGTTTCTTTATATCAAGTCATGACAGCATTGTGACACATAAGATTTTATATAACTAAATATATAGGCATAGAAACATTTGTGGGAGAAAATAATGCAGTTGTACTTTTCTGTAATAAAGGTGTTAATTGTAAATTAACACACATACTGGTCAGAAGTTTTAGGTTTATAAGACCACAATATTTCGAGGTTGGTACTGACCCCAATATTTTGGATGGTAGTTTATGTCCCAGTTTACAGTAGTTCAGTCATGATTGAGATTTAAACAAAATAATTCAGAAACTAAATACAATTTGGATTTACATATTAAAATTCATCACTATAATGAAAAAATAAATAAATAAAAAACATAAAAACCTTTTCTGTACTTATTTCCTGTATGTTTCTGTCACATTTCAGTTTTTCTTTTAAGAAAGAGGTGGATTTGTGAGTTAGTGAGCCATTGAATTGAATCACTGCAATCTGAAAATGTCCTGAAAGAGACTGTCCAGTGCATCAGTGAGTTGTTAAACTGGATCATTATGAGTCACATGTCTATTCTCAGTTCAAGAGTTTGTGAGCCGTTAACAAGCCTCTTTAGGATTCAAACATGTCCAAAAGATATAGTCGTGAGTGAGTTGTTGCTTGTTACAAGTCTGAAAGATATTGTTCTCAGTTCAGTGAGTCAATAAATTGTTGATCTGAGAATTACTATTGGTGACTGATTCATTCGGAAACATTTCTGAACCTATTAATTGAAAAGATCTAACTCAAAATAATCATTTGTTTATCTATAAAAAAATGTGCAAATTACCTAGTCCAACAGGTTTCCTCAATTAAGTGTTATGTACGTATCGGCAGCCTTAACTGTCTGACCACCGACTATCTACTTGTGACTAATGATGACATTTCCACCAGAGAAGTACTGACGGAAGCAGATTTTATCTGACTTTCCCACCCACACAAACACACTCATACATATATACACATGCACGGAGGCAAGCAGCCCACATTCGTCATATCTATCACCCACATTCAATTAAAGTGGCTAGCTGACGGAATTGTCAATGTGCTGTGGGCAGCTTTGAAATGCGTAACTGCCTGACAGCATCTTAGGTGTGCTTGGATAAGCAGATGTGCGTGAATTGTTGCGACTCTGATCATGGGTGGAGTGTGGCGAAGCTGTCATAAGCTCTGCCTTGCAAAAGACATGACAAATGTGCTTATGTGGACACGCAGGTATGTGTATGTGTGTTTCAAAATGCCGCATTGACTCCTGAGGTGTGTCAGGCGAAGCTTGCTGTATACCATCAGATAGAATAACAGAATTAGTGTTCTCCTCCTCCTTCATGTTCTCGGTAAGATAAGAAAATCAGCCGACGTTATAGTTTGAACATGCATAGCTAACATGCTATCCCACGCAGCAAAAGGGTTGATTAATAGGGCATTTACAAATGTCAACTAGTTTTTCAATTAATTTTCCTTATCCTTCATATTCAGCTTCATTTATTGTTCCGTGAATGTGAATATGTGTGAGATTCTCTCATGTCAGGCTTTATAATATTGGTGATATCAGAACAGTTTCAGATGAGTGCTTTAATTCATTAATGTTAGTGGTTTCATAACTTTATTTCCCGAGAACTTGTATATATTTGGCCCTTATATAATGTTAATTAGTAATAGCCTGCTCCCGTAGGGCGGGGTGCATTCCATCTGTAGGGGGTGGATTTCTGCGCTGTGCTGCAAGCCCCATCTCATTAAATACTAAGCACATCCAGCATTGACTGGCTTCATTTGCCTGCATCTCTTGCACTCAGTCGGTTTCATTACCATTAAAACTAAAACTTGCTCCCAGACACACTGTGAAGTGAGAATACAGGCAGTTAGCTTAAAAGGATAGTTCACCCAAAAATGAAGATTCTGTCATTATTCAGTAATTATTTACTGAAACCTGTATGACTGACTTTATTCTGAGGAAAACAAAAGGGAATATTTATAGCAGGACATCCAAGCTGCTCTTCACTACTACAGCTGTCAAAGCAATGCTTTAATTTCATTGTTTTTAAATATTTGAACAGGCATATTACTGATCTGAAGTTTGGGGTTTGGTACGATTTTAGATTTTTTTTAAAAACTTATTATTATTGTCGCTTAAGCTTACAATGACAGCATATATTTTTGCAAAATTGAAAATTATGATAAATTTTTTATATATTGATCTATATCAGTCGTTATAATGTACTTACCACATTATTACATGTAAATACTGTATATAACCTTTATTTAGTCAAATGACAAAGGGCTTAATTTACTTAGCTTAAATTAAGTCAGTTCATTTAGCTATTCCAATATCAAAGTTATTAAACCACTTTTTCAGTGCATTCAGACTTTCAGCGGATATGAAATTCTGGAGAAGAGCTGGTACAGAGTCAGAGAATCTTACTCATCCTGACATGGGAGGACCAAATGCTGTAATAGCTGCCGTGGGGCGGGGGGAAGGTGTGAACATTCTGACTTGATGAAGAAAAAGTGTCAGGGTGTGGGAGCGAGGATAGATGATAATAACAGTGGGATCAAAGAGTGTTATTTCCCCTTAGGCTCTGCAGTGTTGGAGAATGATGGTTGATGCCCATTTTTGATAATGAACTCCTGTAGGAGTGGGATCCTCCGTGTTCGTACATGACAACAAGAGATCCACTTGGTGGCAATGACCCATGGGTCAAGCCTATTAAATTATACAGCTGTGCTGTGAATTATCGTCTCTGAGCTGTCTAACACAATTGCAATTAGCTTAGACTAAATACTTTATTTAAAAGCAATAAACATTTGTGTAGACTGCAGACGTCCTGAAAGATGGGTGTTGTTTATTAAGGACAGACAATCTGCCATATAGACTTGCTTAACACAAAAGAAATGTGCTTTCTTTTTATTGGCATGAATTTTAAAGGGGCTACATGCCTGTGCTTTACTTCATTTATCCACCACATTCAACCCCTGGAGTACAGCTCTTCCACACTGTGGATCTTTGATTTAAGCCGCTGTTGTCCCTCCCATACCCGCCTTATTAGTCTGTGTCGACTACCCACACATTTAAATGTTTCCAAGAACCAAGGGTATTCCGCCAGAGCTTGAAATGAAACCTGCACACAGTGCTTTGGTATTCCGTGTGCACCATGCAACCAATTTTGCTGACAAATGAGGCCGCTTTAGATTTCCATGGCTTTGGAGGAATACTCTTTGTCTTTTTGAAGACCCATACAAAAAATGAGAATAAAGTTCCTGTGAATGCATATATAAATATATTAATACGCCATTATATATATATTATATATCTATATTTATGATTGAACAGCATTTATATTTTACCATCTTTCTAAACATCCACAGTTGGTGACCGCAGAGCTTTTCTGGATTTAATAGTGTCTTTGAAAGAAAATACTTTTTGGAGTGGAAATAGCTTATAGCATTTAGGGCTCACAAATCACAGAAAGGCTCCAAAGCCACCAGAGACAAGACAGTATAGTTCTAGACATTGTTACCATGCACAGGCCATTGGCGTGGCACTGACAGAGTGAATGGCTGGACTAAGGGGAAAAATTAAGTCATTTTCTCCCCAAATGAGATCTCTCACTCTTCAATTCATTTCTGTGGAGCAATTTCAAATGATTACAGTACCTCAAACAAAACTTGAAACGTTAGATGACAGTCTTGGCTTGCAATAGATAATGGTGTAATTATTAATTAACGATTATCATGATATGGGCTTGAGGTTCATTGGGGTAATGTAATGCTGCAGACATTACTACATGAGTCTTTGTAATTATGTGGGCGACCACAATCAGAATGAATGAGTTTTATACATCTTTGATATTGTAACAGAAACCTTCTTCATATTCTTCATCTGTATGAGTATACATACTATACCATCTTAGGATATGGATGAGAGAAGTTTTGTCCCACAACACACATAAATACAGCAGTGTTTGCTTATTAAATATTGCATCACAGATACATGTGTGTAAATTCTTTGCTTTTCCATGCACTGTCCCAGTTGCTCTTAGCACAATTTAAACATCAAAATCAATAAGGAACTTGTCCAGTATACTATTACATTGGGCAGGAAGTACTAAGGGGAAGCAGGAAAGAGGTCTGACCTAGCATGAAATATGAGATTTTGATCAAATCTGGAGAGAATGCACTGTACACTTAGGGAGTTCTGTTTTTTTATGCTTGAGCTTGTTATATTTGTTTGTCATTTTAATAAGAGAATCAGACAATTCTGTGTCTGAGTTAACAAGGGTAATTATTCTGTCCATTTGGCAAATTGAAAGGAAGAGTATTGGGTTCAATGCTGGAGACCACTCACGTTTGCTGTGTTAAAAAGTACCTTTTATGGGGTACACAGTGTACTCATGGTGTGCTTTGGAGTCCAATAAATGAAAATGATTGACTTTCTCTCTAATTTTACAGCATATGTCTTGTCGAGCACACTTAACACAGAGTGAGTTCTCTGTAGACGAACTGCTGCTCTCTGGCTGTAGTGAGGAGGATGTGTCTGCAGCCCTTGTGCGAGACTAAACTCAAACAGTAGCCGACATGAGTGTTTCCAATTCAGATTCAAAAGCACACCCCACGCAACCACACACAATCACAAGATAATGAGGAGGACAGACAGCAATGGCGCATGGTAAAATGTTCTTATTCCCATCCCCCTATTTCATTCTCTCCTTCTTTTCCTCCCACTGCTCTTTTTGGAGCCTATTCTTTCCATCTGTGAGAGCGTGGGTCTCTGTTGTCAGCTGGAGGATTGAGCTGTGACGGGTTATGAAAAGCAACCTGTTTAAAAATGTCAGCTCGGCTACACAGCTGTGGGGTCTTGCGAATGGGCATGAGAAAAAACGTGCTTTGTTGCTAAACTCCCACTTGCCATAACCGTCTGGGACAAAGTGGTCATTGTTTGGATGGTTAGCATGGGCCTGTTAGCTTCCGACAGTAGATGCTAAAATTATTAACTGTGTAGACATGTCTAGATCTTTTCGCGTTTTATTATTATTATTATTATTATTATTATTATTATTATTATATTGTTTAATTACTTTGTTTTTAAGTCTCTTATGCTTATTAAGGGTGCATTGATAGAGTAAAAAAATTATATTGCAAAATATTATTACAACTATTACAATTTATTTTTTATATATTTTAAAATGTAATTTATTTCTGTGATAGCAAAGAAACATTTCTTATTGTTAATTTTAAAAGCTATTCATTTTTATTTTCCAGGTTGATATTTTTGTGGAAACCTTGATTAGCGCTCTTAATATCTCTTTTAACATCACTTTTTCTCATTCCTGCATGTTCCTTTCAAAACCGAAACCAAATTGTGCTTCTGATGATCAAACACAACTTTCTAAAACAAAGAAGGTAGACCTCTCTAAAGATAATTTTAGATGTTTAATTACTGTTTGGGGCATTGGGATCAATGGGTTTAATTAACTCATTTTTGTTAAAAACCTCAAATTTGACCAAAATGGAAATCTTTCACTTGTTTTGCCTGTTGCTCGCAACTAACCTGTGCTCTTTCCGACTCATTTTGGCAGCACACTCACATATTATAGTACATCTACCTGTACATACCTATGTATTACATTACTTGTTCACTTTCTCTGATGTTTGTAACGTGACAGCCGATGACAGTCAGTGTGTGTTCTTGTGGTGCCATCAGCTAATTAACATGTTCTTATGTGTTTTCCCTTTAACTCCATAGTTATTAGCTGCATGGCATTTACAGGTCAGGCGATTTGCTCAAAAATCTCCCATGGGTTAAGATGGCTGATTTTAAGTTGCATATTTCCAGGGGGTTCTATTCTGACTGAGCAACTGTGACAGATAAATGGGAATACTAACAGATAGTTCCTCCAGATAATATAGACCAACTTGGTCTGGATTCTCTTCTGGTTGTCTTTGTCTGGCACTTCCTTCTTTATCTTCTTCTGTAATCAGTACTGCAGAACACACTACACAGGCTGGAGCAAGTCATCTGGTGAGGCATCACTACTGGCCAGATGAACACAAAGGCTAGAACCGCACCAAAAAGAGAGAAAATGAGAACTGTGCGTGAAAAGTGAGGGGGTGGTGGGTTATGAAAGACAGAGAGGGAGACAGAAAAAGAAAAACGAATAATGGAATCAGTTCCAGGGATCAAAGATTAAGCCTGTGGCCTTGGAGTTGAGGCCAGTGTAAGCCATGGCAGCTGCCAAGAACACAGGCGTACAGGGCGGAATCCATTTTTATGAAACTGAAAGGAAGGTCTGGATCCATCATTTAACCCTTCCTGGTCTGAAAACCATCCGTCCTCTGGTAAAAAAAAAATTATTCCCACAAGTATGTCAAGGAGGAGTCCAGCTGTGGACCCAGTTTGAGAAAGCACTTGTTATGTGACTTGAGAGGGTTATTGAATGGATCCCCACCTTCAAACCAGAGCCAGGCTCAAATGACATCATCTGCTGCTGTCCCAAGGACGCAGTGATCTGTTAAAGGAGAGTTCACACGCAAAAAAATATCATTTAAATTATTCATTTATCATCGTGCTCTGCCCTGAAGCTCTGAAATCTGTGATCACGATAATGTAAATGGTGCAGCTTTTTTTCAGACCAGTTATTATTTTCATATAGTAAGGATGTTAAGTTAATCAAATAATGTCAATAAATACTTTTATAATGTTACAAAAGATATTTCAAATAAATGTTGTCCCTCAACCTTCTATTCATCAGAGATCCTCAAGAAATATGTATCATAGTTTCCATAAAATTATTTCGCAGCACAGGTGTTTTCAACATTGATAATAAGAAGAAAAAAGATACTTGAGCATCAAATCAGAATATTCATATGATTTCTTGAGGATTTTAATATTAAAATATTGTGACACTGAATACTGGAGCAATGACTGCTGAAAAATCAGCTTTGCCATTAGAAGAATAATGTATTTTGAGGTTTATTTTAAAATAGAAAGTACATTTTAATTGTAATAATATTTTAGCATACAGTATATTCATTATTTTTATTTTATTTTATATCAATAAATATATATAAACTTATGAAATATATATAAAGTTGGACCTGTTCTTTATACAGAGCTATGGTATGATTTCAGATATTCTGCTTTTGTGTTCTACAGGAAAAAAATAGCAGCATACAACCTGGGGCTGAGTAAATAATAACAACATTATAATTTTTGGGTCAATTATTCCTTTAGGCATCTCAGCAGCTCCCATTTTTAGGTTTGGTATGTGGAGGTAAACAACAGCAGGGTAAACAGTATAAAGTAAAAAAGTAAAACAGCAAATGTCAGTGCAGCATTTCCTTTTGCTCAAACAGCAAATAAAAAAAGTACTTTGCTGTACAAAATGGGAAGAATTAAGAGAGATGGATTGCAGCAGTCAGACGAGGTGCCAAATTTACTGTCATTCTCTCAGCAGCTGTATATGAATCTGTTTGTAAAGGCAGAAGAATTAAAAGCAGTATAACCATTTATACAGTGCTGTTAATTCTTGTCAACACTACTAAACAATATAATGTTACAATTACTGTAGCATTTCTCACACAACATTAAGTAGGATTAGAGACTCATTCGTCCAGTAAACTAGCTAGCTTTCTAACAAATAAAATGAGAACACAATCTCGCTCACACTTGTAATGGAATTGATATCCCTCATAAAATAATTTGTATGCCTTTTGATTTATTTTATAATTTAAACATTTTCAGTAATCCTGGAGATGTTTTTAGAATAATTATATATTAATACTGTTAAATCCATTGCAGCAGAGATGTCTTGTTTTCCATAATTTTGTTCTAGGTTAAATTTGAATAATTAAATTTAATTTATATACATATATATATAATAATGTATATATATAAGAAGCAACCTTGAACAGAGGTTCTTTCTATAACATCTCTGTTTAAAAAATCTAATAATAATAAATAAATAGATGTCTTCTTTGTTCTCGCTTTCTCTGCTTTTCTGCTCTATAGCTTCTATACTTTAGTGTACTTATGAAACTTGCTGTTCCGTAGCGCAAATATCATCAGCTCTTATGATAAATTGCTTGTCATGTTTCACATTTGTATATATATATATATATATATATATATATATATATATAATATAATATAACAGGAAATACAGTGACCCAGTGGATTAAACAATATCCATTAAAATTGAAAATAAAAGTTTTCTAGATTTATCCTGCTGAATTAAAGCCGAAATACGTCACTGAGCTCAGTGGGTCCATTGTGACATCTCAAAGAGAATTACAATGTCACCAGCTAAAGTGCTTAGCAACCCTGCAGTGGGGGGCAGATGAGCGCTGATCCACCGGATTAACATGGTTTGTGATGATGAGAAATATTTCACTCACATTTCTAGTGCTTTACACGGGGCTGAGCGGCCTCATGCCCGCTGCTGACGACATATTCGACACCACACTCTCACCTTCACTCCTGATCTAAATTAAGAGTCTTACTCAGCCTAAACATTCATTAATAGCACCCCATCACACTGCATCCTTTGGGAATTTTGCAACGTTATGGCAGTTTGGTTTTCAGAATATAAAGAAGCAGAACTCTAGATAAACTTGTTGGCATTACGAATCCACTAGTTTATTGTTAGATGGCAAGTCAAGCATCATGACTCATCCCTGGTTGTTAGACATTATTTCTATATCCCTCCGTCTGTCATTGTCTTTGATCTCTTCATCTCTCTTTCTCCTCACTCTGAACTGCCACCTAATTTTCTTTGGCTGTGCGGTTATGTTAGGTAAAAGTCACTGATTGGAAGCTCTACGGGTGTAGTGGAGGTCTTTAATGAGCATGTGGACTAGGGAGGGGGCGGCAGTTGTAAGGCCACAAGGGTATTTATGAAGCTCATCTGCAGTCTGAGCTGCTTTCACGGGAATAAGGCAATGACGTCCTCATCAGCACTGTCTGATTTAATTCCAGCACACTGTTTCGTGCATCATATTTCTATAACTGGATATAGATAGACAGCAGGTTTTATTTGCAAATGATGCATTTGTTTGTGTGAAAGTTGCCTTAGAAACATGGAATGTGTTAAGATTAAATAGTTTTTGTGTGTATTAGTACTACAAATTTAATAATTAAAGGGACACTAAGTAGGAATTACTCCCATCTAGTGGTGAAATTGTAACTAATTTTGCTCTCCAGCGCCTCGCTTTTTCAAATGCGCGTTGCATCTACGGTGGGCGATATGTACCAAAAAGCTTTGACGGGATGTCTTCTAATAGCACTTCGTCGAGTTTTCCTTCAGGTGAACAGGTGTGTTATTTCAAACAAACTGCAACATGACCATAAACAAACGAATGTTACAGTATGAATTACTGACTGTGGAAAACATGAAATATTGTAATTAGTAGTTATGTCTTCTTTATTCGTTATATTTTCTGAATAATGTGCATTGTTAGATATAAAAAAAATATTGTAATATAGATTGTAACACTGACTTACCTGTCGAGAAGAAAACTGGCCACTTCAGCGTCTCTTTTGAAATCTTTATCCAGCATTAGCTCTTTCCACCTAGAAAAAGCTTCCCCGACATTAACTCTTGTTTTCTGTAATCTATGGTCACATTTACTTTTATGTTTTATTTTTGACTGTTTTGGCGACGATGTTTTCTTCTCCTGTGGCGCGGCATATGTATGGTCCATAATAAGAATGCAATCCAGACTTTTAAACTTGCCGGTGCAGTTTCAAGCGCCTCTCACTGCTCTGCACCTGCGTTTCTGGCTCTGACCGAAAACGCGTTGTGGAAACGCGTTGGCTTAGTACTTTTTGTCCCTCTCTGCTATTATAGTTTTGCAAGATGGCGGAACTACATGGAAGCCTCCGTCTACCTACCCGTCCCATGTATATAAAGATAATAAATTCTTCATTTACGAGGATTAGTTTAAACATTGGCATAGGTATTTGTACACCATTGAGGGCATATTTATGAATAAAAATATTGATTTTAGATAATAAAATACCTAAAAAGTTATTTATTGTCCCTTTAAGATTGCCTTGATTAATTTTTAATTGTTTTAGTGTGACAAAAATGATATGCATTATCAATCAGTCTGTGATATGGGTTTAAATTTAAAGGTTTATATAATCATTCTCTCTAAACCGAGAATATTTTCAGAGAGAGTTAGTATATGTTTGCAGCCCTTTTATGTTGGGCATGTGCTATGATAATTTCTACATAAA
This sequence comes from Carassius gibelio, assembly GCF_023724105.1. Lineage (NCBI taxonomy): Eukaryota > Metazoa > Chordata > Actinopteri > Cypriniformes > Cyprinidae > Carassius > Carassius gibelio. Next base: position 17,645,681 of record NC_068382.1, on the reverse strand, counting down.
TGTAGGCATGCACTCACTCATGTAGAGATATCAACATTAGAATGAGGGTAAGACCAAATGTTTGTGAATCTGGCTTACTTAAGTGTGTCAATTTTCAAGTACATTTAGGTCTCAGCATCTTAAAGTATTAAAATCATCTGAACATCTTTTTTTACTTTTTTTTATACTTTTATAATAATTTTATTTTATTTTATTTTTGTCCAAGACTCAGACTTTCAACTATAAATATGGAAATCCATTTTAAATATCTGAAACTGAAAACTAAAACTGAAGAAGCTATAAAAATGTAGTAAAATAGTAAAATGTTTCAGTATTTATTGTGTGAAAAAAGATTGATCAGGTTTATTTTTATTAGATTTTTTTAAATGTCTCAGTTCTGCCTTCAGTTTAAACACTCCAAACAGTTTAGACTGTAATAAAGGGACTTATTTTTATTTTTATCTATTTTTTTTTTGCTTGTAAAATGTACTTGCCAAGGAGACAACAGACCCTGTGCATTTCGTATACACAGCTGGGCCAAATATGACCAAAGTTCAAGAAAAAAAAAGTACTTGCTTATTAGTGAATTAAGACTCAGCGTACCTTAAATTATTTTTGTTTCAGTACATTACATTTTGAGTTAAATACGTTTCAGTGAGCCAGAATACTTGTTAAAAACAGCAGTTTCCTCTTCCTGCAGTCTTTCAGTCAAAACTCTGGCAGACGCTTTTTTGCTGTGTATCACAGGGATCTGTGATCATCTCTCAATTACAGACTTGAACTGACTTGCAGTCACTTACAGTGGATGTATTGCATGCGAAATTATGCACCTTGGAGACCAGGGACAAAATACTCTATAATGAAGCCTGGCTGGTTTGGTTTCCCCATGGTTCACTGTTTTGGCAGACAAGTTTAACCGCATTACTTGTCTAATTATTCTCTTGTTAAGGCAGAATGTGGCAGAAGGCCGCATCCCTCACATAGGTTCTGCAACAATGTTGCTTGGCCTTTTTCCGAACAGATCCATAATGAATTCAGGAAGTAGTTCACAAAATAGGCTTTGTCTGTGTGATGTGTTTATTTGGAAAAAAGAGTGAGGGTAAAAAACAGAAATGCAGACAGAAAGCGCGTTTGATGAGATTATTGGTGTAGCTGCAGACAAAGCACCCCTTATAAGCTAGTATGTTTGTTTGTGTGTGTGCAGGTTGAAAGAAGCTCTTTTGTTTCCTTTTTCATGCAACCCGCCACAGTTTATGCATCCTGTTCTTAGTTTACAGAGCAACGCCAAATATATTTAGTCTGTCAGTGTGTGTAAATCTCTTCCTTCCTTCCTGCTTTCTAGGAATAATTGTTTTTGCTCAGAGCAAGGTGAGACGTCGCAGAATTTACTGCTGCTCCACAGATAAACATCCACTGAAAATGGAAGCTAAAGTGTTGTCTTTCAGCACTATAGTTGACGCTCCACTGACAGGTTGAAGGTCATCTGAATTGTTCAGGGGAGTCTGTCAGTCTCAGTGTTGCTGCCGTGACAGACCTCCTGGCCTCTGAGCAGCTCATTGAAATGCAGAGCGATATGTATCAGTTCTCATGCTAGAATCCATAATACATTTTTCTCTGTGACACGTTTCAGCTATCGGCCATCGATCTCCACGTCATTCAGTGGTATCCGTCAGCTTTGGGGCAGACTGCGCTCACATCTTCCTCTAATTGCTCATGCATGGAGGAGCACCGTTTTTGGGGACAGGGAAAGTGTACATCTCCATCACTAATTTATAGCCTTTATGGAGCCAAGTTATATTGGGACAAACTTTTTTTTTTTTTCAAATTAAAAAGTGGGAGAAGGAGAGGCAGGGTCAAGGTGGTAGCACACAGGAAGTGAGAGAAAAGATGGTTTTCACTTGATGTCACTTTTGTCCATAACAAAGAAATGCTCAAGGGCATATCTACACAAACACATTCATCTGTTGTGTTTAGATGTCAATACATGCATGCAGAGGCTGTCTGCTTCAAATGTTTACAATCTGTATGCTGAATGCAATGTAGCACTTTGCCTCTAAACAATGCTACTATGTTTCCCAAGACAGTGAATATTCACCTGGGAGCTCTTTCATGGCTTGTCTGCTCAGTCAATGAACTCTGAAAGAAATTAAATAAATTGATTTGTATGCAGGGGGTTCAACCAAAGCATAATGGGACATATAATGGGGTGTTCTTTGTTTTCCCTCATTGCTGGAGGTTAAAGATTTCTTGACATTTCTGTTTGAGATTTTCTTTATTTTTCAAGTATCTCAGCTGTGTTGGCGGACACGTATTCAAGCACACAATGTATCAGCGGTATTAATAAGCCTCAGTGGTTTGTCTGGGCTAAACAACAAAGGTGCCTAAATAAGCAGTTGCAAAAAACAACAAGCAGTCTCTAAATTACATTTGTGTCAAGAGTCTCTCAGGTGAGCGGAGACAAGTGAAGTTTAAACAGCCCACTTCCACCAGAGTGTGGATTTTACTGGCAGTGAATGAACATGGAAGTGATACCAGTGATTTTTTATTCATGAGTGTTTCATGTCCCTTGACACAGGCAAGTTTTTCAAGCTCTATATTTGGCAGTGAAGAGTTATGGGTGTACAACTCAAAGAATGGATATATATATATATCTTACCTTATACTTACTATACTGTGTTTAGTTACACTGCAATTAAATTACAAAAAACTAGTCAACTGTTGTGATGGAGTTTTGAATATTGAATATTTTGAGAAAGTGATAGAGAACTTAATATATTTCTCTTTTTACCTGGTGTAATGCACCTTTAACATTTTCTTCCTCTTTTTGAGTTTTTCATTCAATGCTTTTGAAAATAGAAATACAGAAGTTATATTTGTTATGATCTTCCAATTAACTGTATTGAAGTTTAGCCTGTAGTTTACTTCCAAGTTCCAAACCCAGAAATTAGAAAATAATTCATTATTTTCTGATTGTTTGGATTTACATACAACAAGCCTGTGACATAATTCTGATTCATAACGCAGAATTATTATTTAAAGACAATATACAAAGACAACACTGCAGACATCCCTTTCTCTCACTTATACTGTTTTATGTCATTGGTACCACTTTACTTTGATTTAAGCAAAAACATTTTGACAGTGGTTAACCATATGTAGTAAGTTAGATGTGCTAATGAGGTCCCGAACACATCACAAATGGTATGTACTAATGTCATAACAACATATCTCCGATGTGAAAGTATATATACTATATTAAGTTTCAGGCATCCTTGGTGTTACATGAAACCTAATCACAACCTTTTATGTTTAACAATATAGTTTACAATGTGATGGATGGATAGATAGTGAGCAAGCATGGGGTTAGGTCTTGTGGAGCCTGAAGATTAATGTGTTTTCCACAGCTGAATCGATCAGTAGACTCCAGGTGACAAGAGCTGACTAGCGCTTGTGCGCACACTAGGCCAGATTCCGTTTGGCAACAAGTGTCTGTTTGCATATGTACAGTATTATTAACACTGTTGGGCTATAACCTGCTGTGTTTTGCTAGTGAGTTCCCCGATTGTAAGCCCTCTCTGTACGCTCATGTTAGAAATGTGTTTGTAATTCCATTTGGCAGAGGTGTCAGTGTATGTTTATGCCTGTGTGAACTGATGTGTGTACTTAGAAGATTGCATCAGCCTCTGCTCTCTGATTCTTAGCATGCGGCCAGTCTGATCTCAGGAAGAGGTACTGACATTGGTCAAAAGGGCCAGTGTACACACATCCCTCTGAGCCTCCATCACTCTCTATGAACAGTACTCTACATCTTCCTTATTCTAAACTAATACTAGTTTGTTTGCTACTAATTATGTTTTTGAATCTGAATTTTTAAGATATTCCCTGTTGAAGCAATCAGCACAGTCAATAATAAACATATGCTGTGCTTTGAATGGAATAATCTTTGCTTCTTTGCTTTGAATATCCCAACAAGAACAAAAGGTAACACTTTAGTATAGGGTCCAATTCACACTAATAAGTAGTTGCTTATTAGCATGTCTATTATTAACATATTGGCTGTTTATTAGTCCTTATTAAGTACATATAATGCATGACATCCATAATCCTACCCATTGCCCTAAACTTAACAACTACCTTATAAACTATTAATAAGCAGCAAATAAGGAGTTAATTGAGGCAAAAGTCATAGTTAATGGTTAGTTAATAGTGAGAATTGGAACTTAAAATAAAGTGTGACCGAAAAAAAAAAAAAAAAACCTGAATTGATACAATTCAATTAATCCAGGGGTTTTCAGACTGGGGACAGCAAAGTGGGGTTATTCAACAGTACATACACACACATTTAAAATGTATTTTATGAAAGTGAAAACCCCTGGACTGGTTGGTCGTTGCTCACACTCTACTAACTCTGTCATTTTTTTTCACCAAAAAAGATTGAAAGCAAGGCTTTAAGCCATCTTTATTATTCACAGCATGGCACAGTTGCTGCACCATCAACAGTGAATTTCCCCTTCATCATTGTATAAATCATGTCGTAAAATGTCTTATCTTGGAAAAAGTCCTTCACTGACTTTGCATCAAAATCTTTATTTGCTTCTTCCCCTTATATCAGGCAAACAGAAAACAATTGGCACTTGCATTCAACATCACTAAGTTGCTCTCCATGGCAACAGCTCCCTTTTATCTAGTGCTCTTCTTTATAATTTAACCATGTTGGAATGGTTTAGGTACAGTAGCATTATCTCGTTAGTGGGGAAGTTCTGGCTTGCTTAAACGTATTGGATGATCATATGCTATAATTCAACACTGTAATCACAAAGATTACACAGTGCTCTTTCATAAGTTAAGCTACCACTGAGGCAAGCTGAGAGGGAGATTGGCACTTTTGTAGCTGGTAACAGAATTGCCTCGTTTTTTTTGCAAAGAGATTCCTTCAGAATGATATGGTCAACTGAGCCACTCATGATCCCTGTTAGCAAGTTAGGCTTTATCTGAAGCAAATTGAAGTGACTGTACATGCCATGCCATTCTTGCAAGTTTACACTAGAGAAGATAAAGGGAGACAGAGTGGAAAGCCCAGCAGAGACCTGAGGTATGAATAGACATTGTGTCTACTCACACACGGATATATCCGGACAAAGGGTGACTCCATCCAGAACACTAGATTGGGCACAGTGCAGTACATTATGCCATTCATCATCAAACAGAGACTCTGCGCCTCCATTCAGCTCAACAAACCTCTTGCAATTCTCACCTCCACCACTGTCAGAGCAACAAAGAAGCCACTGAAAACCATCACACACCAATCTTCATAAACCGTTCTGCTCAATTGTGTTTTATTTTGAATGAATAAGAAAGCAATGAATGTTTATGGTTTATTATAAGTAATGGTATATTGTTTTATGGTGCATCAAGATTGCTTTTATTAGATTCTTGTTAAAAACTCACAAAGTCAGCGTTGTGTTTTTCTTTGCTTTCGCTTGATTGGCACTTTGATAACTTGCATCATTAATTCCGCCATTGGAAGCCAAATGACTTCGAAGTTGTGTCAGGGGTCCTAGAGGACCATGCGTCCACAGTTCGCACTTTGCCGCTGGCTGTCATTGTAAAATAAACACGCAGGCACTTCTGTAACTGCACACAGCCTAAAGCTAGATAGATTTGTAAGGGAGAAGACAAACACGGCATGCTGGGATATTGGTGGCAGGGAAACCAGCGCCCAAATGCTAATTGGAAACTCACCCTGAGCCGGCGGAACGGTGATTAATGATGATTGTTTCTGTATTCAGCATACTTTCCTGATTGAGCCTGAGTTTCACATGAGTAACTCTGCACATTGGAGAAAAGGAGGCAGGCTGCCAGATCTGCCTATAAGTCATCAGCCACCCGCTGATTTGCATCTGCAGTGTAAGCGTGCTTATATATTTATACATATCTATATCCTGCTGGAGGCTTGGGCCTGTTCCTGGCCCTAAGGGAGATAGAGAAGCCTGAGTTGGGAAAGGCTGGTCGATTAGCCTTATACACAGCCTGCTGTTGCTCACAGTCTGTCACCTTCCATCTTGAAACCTGGTGTAGAGAGCACAATTGCAGGCAGAGGCACGGGAAATGGATTGAGAAGCTCTCACCTTTCAACTCTGGCTTTGGCAGACTGGCGGGATTCATTTTCACTTTCATTTCTATCCTTCAACCCACCCTCCCCCCACCCCTGCTCCTCTGTCATTACCATCCTGCCCACAGGCCTTTAACCCACCACCGACTTCCTGCCCAAACATTGTGTTTCGACCTCAGAACATGGATCACTTAACTCAAATGGGTACGAGAGGGCTTGTAAAATGGGTGCAAGAGACCTTTCTGCACGTGAATAATAAAGCGAGTTCCTGTCAGGCCTCTTTGATCAGAGAGCTTAAATGGCACGTCCTTTCAGATCGGGCTTCATATGTCTATTGAGTGTGTGTGCATTCATTGTTGAAATGGGTTCATTTTAACTCACCGTGAGAATTAAGCACAGAGGAGCAACACAGAAAGGAGTTTCCTGAGAAATAGACAGAGATAGCGCAAACAAACACATGTGAGCACTGAATATGAGCACAGTGTGGCCAGATGTATTTTATAGCTATTTATATTCAAGTGAGTGCACCAATCAAACAATTATGTGCAGGGAATAACATGGTGATTTAGAGGCATGCTTTGTTCTCCATTCTTCAGTCTCAGTGGGATTTTGTGCTACCTCTAAGCACATTTAGGAAAGGCCCTGGCTGTGCTTTAAATATATTGCCTCATTCCACCGTTGCCAGGAAAATGTTCCTGAAACCTGTTCTAGCATTGACTCTTCAGAACATCTAGGCAAGGGTCACCCCAAAGAGAGTATCCAAAAATGAGCTTTGTGTGCTGTTCCAACATTTGTTATGGAGAAGTGTGAACGAGTTGTGTAAAGAGCACTGATGCAGAAATCAACCCCTGTATGGAGTCTTTATATATGTGTTTTTTTTTTTGCTTTGTTTTTTTATCATCATCCATCATTCACACATCATTCACAAGTTATTGATGATCACAAGTTAATGTTTTTATTTATTTATTCTGTTGACAGGCCCAATATGTATTTATGTAATGATATAAAAAATTAAATTAATTAAAACTTTTATTTGGCAAGGAGGCAATAAATTGATCAAAAGCAACAGAAAAGACATTACAAATGATTATTTCCACTTCAAATAAATGTTCTTTTGAATAATCTACAGGTGTTTTGAGTCCCTTGTTTGTCTTGAACAGTTAAACTGTCTGCTGTTCTTCAGAAACATAATTTAGGTCCAACAAATTATCTGGTTTTGTCTTCTAGGAAACATGCCTAAGTATCTTTTGTAGCTTCTGAGTTAAATATTGATAATGATAATGATAATAAAAAATAATGTATAATGTATTTTGTATGTTTCCTCTTATTTTGGTAGTAATTAACATTTTGCAGATGCTGAAAAGTGAATATAAAGTGTTCACCACATATAGCCAATATTTCTTAATTTATATATATATATATATATATATATATATATATATATATATATATATATATATATATATATATATATATATATATATATTATATTTTTTTTTTCATATTTACTGTTGCAAATTACCTCATTTGTTTTGGTACGAGTCTTCTGTATTGCTGTGTGTATTTGAAGCTAAAGTGCAAGGGTTGCTAGGAAGGCTGTTTGATCTTTTATTAAAGAGATCATAGATGGGTGATTATGGGTTTTTGCGCGAATGTGTCCAGGTGGTTCTGGAGTAGCTGACTCTGATAAAAGCCTGTTTCCCATTAACACACTAACAGTTTATCTAACTGTGCAATCGCATTCTCCTCAGTTTATTAAAGTGGTTAGGAAGTCACTTGTGCCCCATGGTGACTGGTTGTAATTTTTCACCCAAAGGTCTGCATGGTGAGAGATTCAGCAAATGTGAGCCATTCTCTCTTGCTCTCCTCTTATCTCTCCCACTCACTCAATCTTTGATTCCTCCCTTATCTCCTCTATTTCTTTCGTCTTACTCATTCTCTCTCTTTTTCCTCTCCTCTGAATAACCCATCTTCAGTCTTCTCTACACACAATGACATTTTATTTTGTTTTCCCCCTGTCTTTTGGGATTCTCTTTCCCTGGAAAACCAAAATAGCAGCCCTTGCAGTAAATGCAGTTACTCCCTCTGATACATCTCCATACCAAACAGTAGCCCAAAACTGATTGGCTGACATAGTTTGTGGTTGCAGTCTGGAAGCACTTGGCTTGATTGGCGCTTAGGCAGAGGCTATAATCACAGTTTACAGCAGTGTTACAAAAGACCCAAACACACTCACATCAGACCCCTGAATACCAGTTGTCACAAAATATACATACCGACAACAGCATCAGATCAACAACACAGCAGACCCTCGGCTAGATGCCTTGTGATTGAGACACGCCGTTGATTGAACTCTTGTCATGATCATCGACAAACCTTTTCACTGAAATCAGATTGTCACACATTTGACAGCTCTGCTCATGAAAAAAATCCATACGTTGTCACCAGATAAAGTGAGTCACTCTGTGGCATATGGAAATGATGGTTGAGACATGACTAGTGACTTTTCTTTGCCTGAGTAGAAATTATTTTCACCTCCTGCTGAGTCCAAGACAGCACTCATAGAAAGGCAACTCTCGGCTCAGATAAAAATGTCATATACACACATATTCACAAACAGCTTTTCCTTCCCTTCACCATCAAATACACTCATGAACCCACACATAACATTTAAGACCTATAAAACATTTATTTTCCTATACCCAGAGGGGAGGAGATGCACAGTTCCTGCCAGTGATATAATTATGGTTTGGATTATTTCAAGCGGATGATACTCACAGAAATGCTGTGAACAAGATATTTAGCTTTGTATTGTATTTTTTTAAATCCATATTTGAATGTCCACAGATAACAGACCAAAAAATATCATTGGCTAACTGTCGTTAAAAATAATCATTGAATGGGGAGGTGAGTGTTATTTTGAAATAATGAAATTTTCATAAGAACTACTGATGCATGGTGTTTTGTGATGGGGAGGAAGCACATATGATGTGCAGAGAGTGAAGTAAATTGTCCCGATTTGTCACGAGGAAAGAGCACAGTGGTTTGTCAAAAATAAAAGTTTAAATAAAAGATGCACTGATTGGCTGATTTTCCTGTCAATTAGATTTCTGCCTTGTCGTTATACAATTTTGCCTGAATGGGTCAAGCGATAAATGGCGATTAAGTCTAGAGATCAGAGTCTAGCGATAATGATACTGTATATATATTTTACTAAATAACGTTCAGTAATGTATATTGAATATTTCAGAGTATATTTCTTTCTTTCTTTGTATTCTCTCTTTTTTATGAAAGGAACCATTTACAGGTTTCTTTTATAATGAAGAATTGGAGTGGAAACATAATTATCATAATCATGTTCATATACCCTCTCCCCTCCCCCCCCACCACCATGTATAATTTTAATATTTGTATACAACAACTTTTTGTGTGTGTATCGATAATTATACCTAATATATATATATATATATATATATATATATATATATATATATATATATATATATATATATATATATATATATATATATAATTTAATTATTTGGGCTCTGTTCTTTAATGTTTTAGTAATATACCAATTGTGAGGATTTTCTGTTTACATAATTTGTTTCAGTTAGCCACCCTTATCCCCTTGGATTTGTGTTGTAAGTCAAACAGGGACTGGAATTACTCTGAGACCCCAGGGCTGCTTTGCGTTCACACATCTTTTTATTATTATTTATTATTATTCAACATTCAAGGTGAACTACATTAAAAGTTCTCAAAAAGATGTTCTCTTCATAAATTACTGTGTAAAATGCTGTTTTACAGCTGCAGGCAGAGCAAATTACAGAATGAACTATGGGTCAACAGGATTTTATTTAAAAATAGCTGAAATATATACATATACAGATGTTTCCGCTGAGAAGCCGATATAAGATTCTTTAGTCAAGTCAGCCTTTATAGTCAGACTTTAGAATCTTTAAGCTAGATAGATTAAATATTTCAATTTTAATCAGTGTATTTGTGAAATCCCATAAAATTTAGTTTGATTCATATACAGTAGCAATATGAGAGAACTTAGAAGGACTTAAAGTATTACTCAGCAGTGGCACAGCAGCGGGTTGTTTCCTCTGTTGTGCACTGCAAGAGGAATTTACGAGTTGGTGAAGAGATGAGTACATACTGCATTGTCCTGAAAATCCAGTGAGGATTTGGTGTGTTCTCATACAAAGCCTCAAATCTGCACCTTTGGGATGCAAAGTAATCCAGTGTAGTAAGCAGTGCTATTCTGTGGCTCAAGGCAGTGTGTTTCTGCTGATCTGGGACCTGTCCATAGGGCTGCTTCAGTTGGCTCTGGCAGTGTGTCACTGCTGAGTTGTCTTTCTCTGATCTTTGAGAGTCAGCAAACTCTAGCGACGACTCTTCAGCCTGCACACATCATATATTGTCTCACAAGTGCATTGGTCATGAACCTGTCTGCTCTGGCCCCTAAAGGTGTGTTAGACTGGGAACATGTTACAGCTGCCTGATCTGTTATGGTTCAGAGTTGCTGTGACTGGAGGCATGGCTGTGTCAGTGTGGTTGTCACTTCATTCCTGTTCTCACATCGTTTGTGCCTGTCTGTAGCAACAGCACAGTACAAAAACCTCATGTTATGAACACAAAAACACATCAATCTAACTATCTATCTGTCTGTCTGTCTCTTGTTCTGTGTCTGTCGTCTGTCGAGCTTTATGTCTATCGTTCCATCTCTGTATCTACTCACTGTTCTGTTGTATCAGCTGATATGTTCATTGTCCATCTATCGTTCTTTTGTTCAGACTATCTATCTATCTATCTATCTATCTATCTATCTATCTATCTATCTATCTATCTATCTATCTATCTATCTATCTATCATCTGTCAGCTGACTTGTCATTCCTTTAATTTGTTTATCTGAATGTTTAGCTTTCGTTCTGTCATTCTATTACTGTTAATTTATCCATATCTCTGTCTTGTATTGTTCAATCTATCGTTCTATTTATCTGCCATTGTCCTATCAGTCAATCTGTCTGTCAAATCTTCTATCCATCGATCTGTCTGTCTGTCTCACATTCTGTGTATCAGTCAGTCCATCTATCTATATTTTTCTACATGATCTTAAATAGTTGGAACTTTGCAACAAATTAAAGCATTTGGAATTCACCAAACTTCACCGAACAACGAGTGCTTGGAGGGAGACGTAGTTAAAGTCTGTCATAGCACATTTACATAAGTGTGCATAATCATGTCTCTTTCCCAGTGCCATTTGTAAATATTGAGATAATAAGACTACAGTTCTGAGCTAATAGGCAATTGTTTTCATTTAATAATTTAACTGTTTAGTTTGAGAAGCTTTTAGGAGGAACATTACAGACATCAAAATTAACTAGATCCGAGCTTACATTTTGCCAGTGATAAGTGAAATCTGTGCTTCGCCACTTTTGAAAAGCAAGAGCCGCCACTGATGCCCGAATCTCGTTGACTGTCAGTGTAAGTCAGTGCTGAGGTGTTTGAGTGTGTGTGTGTGTGTGTGTGTGTAATTTTTGTATTAATTTTTTTTAATCAGAGAGAAATAGGTTGATGATGTTGTTCAAGCCACTTTAACCAAAATGTGAATAGAACACAGTTCATTGACTTTCTAAAGTCATGTTTTATAATATGTGACCCTGGACCACAAAGCCATTTTTTACAGATTGAGATTTATACATAATAAATAAGATTTCCATTGATATATGGTTTGTTATGATAGGACAATATTTGGCCAAGGTGCAACTATTTGAAAATCTGAAATCTAGGGTGCAAAAAAATCTAAATACTGAGTAAATCGCCTTTAAAGTTGTCGAAATGAAGTTCTAAGCAATGCATATTGCTTATATATATTTACAGTAGAATATGTATAAAATCTCTTCATGGAACATGATCTTTACTTAATGTCCTAATGATTTTTTTTTTGCATAAAAGCCAAACCAATTTTTAACCATACAATGTATTTTTGGCTATTGCTACAAATATACCCCAGTAACTTAAGACCAGGGTCTTAATCACGTTATCTGTTCAGTGCTTTACTTGTCTACTACAGTAATGTACAGTGCATTAATGCCATAAGTTATTTTTATTTAGGGAACTTTTATCTGCATATATCATTTTGATCAATTTACAGTCCAACTTGACAGTAATGTTTTCCTAAGACATCAAGAATGTTGAAGGAACATAACCTCAATATTTGGGTAAATCACAGAAAGGTGTTGTTCTGTCTCCTTTAGGTAAGAAGAGTCTTAGAGTTGATTTACACAATCATTGTACACGTTTTTCTTGTTTTTGTTCATGTTTGTGTGTGTGTGCTTGTCTTTTTTATTTGTGTGAATGGAAGTAAAGTGGAGGATAAAAAGGGACAGAAAGAGGAAATTGAAAGATTAAGAGGAACCAATTTATTCATGTCTGAAGGTAGATGTTAAAATTTGTACAGAAAGCAACAATAGTAACAGCGGTTAACCAAACTCCCTGTGGATGTAATTAAAACAAGTACCATGCTTCTCCCCCCATATGCCCCTAAAGGTTAGCACAATCATAACCATGATGAAAATGATGATGGGGAGGAAGATATAAACTGCTGTCAGCTCTGTATTGTTTGTGTTTAGAGCTTCCTCGCTGTCAGCTGCATAATGATGACTACAAAATGTAATAGCCAATCAGTGGCAATAAATGAGCGGAATTTGTAGCAAAAAGTGCATGTGATTTTGTGCATAAGCACACAGACATTCATTTTTGCTCCTTTAAAGATGTGATTATGCGATTGCCTGCGCATTTATGCACGTATACTCCACTCATGTTTACAGCCACAGTTAAGTTGCATCTCCCCCATGAGTGCTTTTACATACAAAGTGCTCATGTACATTAGCTGTCCCTGCTGAAGATTCAAAGGGGGACGGCGTCTCATAACTATCCACCGTCAGAGCAATCATGGTTGCCAAACAAACACATTTGTGCTTTGTCCCTACATAGGCTCATTCCTGTTTTTCCCCTGTCTGCCTTTCGAGCGTTTCATTCATTCATCCTCCTGGGTCCCAGAGCCTTGTGACTGAAGTTAGACTGAGGAAGAGCTGCATTTACTGCTAGAGAACGAGAGGAGAGGCTCCTTCACGCCTCATTGGATCTGTTTTCACTCACTAATTTTCTGCCTCTGTTGGCTGTTCCGTACACGTCTGGGCTGTTTTGTGTCCCCTGACGCCTGTCACTCTTTAGCTCTGCATTCTTAAGTAATGCCATCCTCTTGCATAGGTGCCGTTTTACACCTCAGTGCACAGGTCCCATTACAAACAATCATAGCTCGCCCACATCCCATATTGCAATTTGAGTTTGTTTGCATGGGTTGTGATCTTGCCCTGGTCCAGTGAGGAAGGCTGCAACAGCTCATAGATAAAATTTATATTTCATAATGAAAATAATCAACAACTATTTGCATTTATGGCAAAATAGTTTTTTTATCTTATTTATTAATATTTAAATGAGCTTAAAAAAATCAGCTCTGTTTTATTTATTTATTTATTTATTGTACAGTTTTAGTACTTTTTTTACAGTTATTTGCCAGGTTTTTCATTTAATATTAATGTATTATTTCATTTCAGCTTTATTTTAATGAATGAAAATGGTTTTCAATAGGGTTGATAATAGCATATTGTAGGATAATACAGTTTTCACCCTATGAAGAGAGCAGTTATCACAAGGAAAACTAGAGGTCAAGTCTAAAGTTCAGTCAGTTGACAGAGAGAGAGAGTATCCACACTTCTGGCCCTTGAAAATGAGAATTAACTTCGGATCTACAAATTCTAGTACTGAACTGAAAAGTACAGATAATTCTAGCAACATCTGAACATGATGTTCGGTTCTTTGCTTAAATATGGTTATTTAAAGTTCCATTCAGAAGCATCTATTGTAAAGGTCGTAAGTTAGTCATAGATCTTACAATGTCAGCTGTTGAGATGTTGGGAGATAGAGACACATAATATTCCCTGGAAACCCTGAAAAAAATACCATTAGTTAAAACAGGCATTACCTTTTCCCTAATAGGTTGAGCTACAGCACATTTCTAGAACAAAGCAATAATAAGCAAACTTGAGCTGAAATAAATTTCTACTTATGATTTGGTATGCAGCTCAAACGCCTGGATGCATGGTGCGTTATTGACCTACATGACCCAAGGCACAATTGACTTTACAGCTCTTATTCAGCTATTGCTAGAACGGTTATTGCTAGAACAGCAAAATGCAACGTAATAGAATGAAATCATTAAACTCTAGAACTCTTCATTTATTTGACTGCATAATCAAATTAATTTTAAAACAAGTACATCTTTATTCTCTGAATAATAAATGAAATTAATTAACTCTTGTTTCTAGCGATTGTAAATACGCTATACACTAAATATCCTTTTTTTTCGTACAACTATTCTTATCCTTACAGTGTACTATTACTATTTTATCCATGGACTAGATAGTAGAGAGGAAACTTATGTGGCAAAAAACATGAGCTGTTGAGAAGTTGTTCTGCAAGTCTTGCAAAACCCAGACGTTCCATCAAATTCCTACATTTTGAAAAAAAAAAAAAAAAAACTGTTTATCCTGTTTATCCTGCACTGTTTATCCTTGGGGTTTTGCCATAACATGAATGAGTTATATTTTAAAGTATGTTCAAATGCAAAATATTTCACAATATCATAGTTTTACTGTACTGATCGAAAAATGCAGTCATTGTGAGCATAAGAGACTTCTTTCAAAAACATAAAAAAAATCTTACCAACAGCAAACATTTAAGTGGTAGTGTACATCTAGCATTTGTTTTGGGTTCACACGGTTTAAAGCACAAATGGAATACCATGAGTACAAAAGGAATAACATTATATATTTATATGAGTAAGGATTTTATTTTTTCAGCTGTATAAAAATATAGATTATTCAGATGATAATTCAGCCATTTGCATTGATTGCATTTGATAGTGTTATTAGATTTTGTTACACAACATAGCCATAGAATTTGCAACATTTTCCATTGGCTTATTCATAGGTATCTTGGTGTATTAAACTGGTATCTCTGTGTGTTGTATCATCCAAAAAATTATCCGCTTCACATTTAACCTCTATTAGAATGAGCAAAGAAAACAGCCGAACTAGGGTCTGTTGTTATAAAGACAGAGGTAGTGTTTCATTGTAATTGTAATTGACCAATTTTTTTCTTATTTGGCCTGTTGAACCAGTAGAATTTGTCAATTAAATACAAAGGGAATGAGTAAAGGGAACACCAAAGATGGTGTCCAAACTTTCAAAGAAGATAAAGTATGACCAGTGCTAATAGATTATTGGATTATTGACTAATAGATTAATTGCTACATATGTCTGCAGAGCGAAGAGAAGAATGGGTCAGGGATGGTCTTTGAAATTAAAGTGTCCTTCTCTGGTTGGATGAAGCTGTGAGAATGTCTGGGTTCAATATGAGATTGGATAGAAAAGTCTGACCCAGGTTGATCCTGCTGACAGGTTAATTATATGAACTGGCTGCAGTGGAGTGTAGCCTATCAGATAGAGGCAGAAATGAAAACTGTATCACTGGCGACTACTGCAGTGAGTTCAGCTGTGAACTGATGGCTGCAGCAAAGGCTGCTGGCACCCGGCTTCACCCTGATTTTATGCTAGAAAGAGACAGAAATAGAGAGTAAAGGGAGCCGCAGGGAGTGTGCATATGTGTGCTTCCAAGAGAAAATGAGACGGCGCTAGTCTCATTTGGTGATTATCACCTCTCATCCCCACTCAGATGAAGGAGGAACACAAAATTGCACATTTTAGGAAAAACATGTCCTCCTTCATTAACTACTGCTAGAACAAATCAAGTCCGATGTTTCAAGCACGACTCTTGAAATTCACAAAATAAAATGCGCAAGTGGAGTTAAAGGTGGGGGTTTACCCACAATACAAAATGACTTTCCCAACATGCAAGTAAATTGAATTAATAACAATACACTGCATCAAAGAGTAGTATAATATTGGAAAAAACAAAATAGAACAGAACCATGAGATATTGTGACTAAAGGGGTCGTGAACTGAGTAATTAAAATTCCTTTGATCTTTTGGCATATAAGAGGTCATTGTACTATACAAATATCCTGTAAGTTTCAGAACTTAAAACTTTCTCATTAATCTAAAAACAGCTTTTGTTGAAGCCAATCTGCCAAAAAGACAGGTTGGGGAATGTGCCATGTGCCTTTATGATGTAATAGTGTGGCTAAACACCACCTCTACAGAAGATCAATGCCTGCTTCTACCTCACTGCCTGTTTAGCCCCGCCCACTGATTTACACATGTAGTGTAAATAACGAGAGAGTCAAACGCAGGTCTATGCAGACATCAGACAATAAAAATGCTCTGAAGACAAGACACTGTACAGTACCAAACTGTGGAAAATACAATCTTTGCATTACCTTCCTTCTGTTCCCAACATTAGGAAATAGTTTATTTTTAATGAAGCTCCAGACCATGTCAGTAAAAAGTTGGTCCTTTGTTTACTTAAATTTAATGTGGGTTTGTTTACAAACAAGGCACAATTCGAAGCAGGATTTTTAGAAAGATTGAAACTATAAGACAGTGCTGTCCCCGCTATATTTGGATCTGACAATAATGTCGCACCGCAGCCGTGTGAGTAACTGTTTTTTTAATATGATTGCTATTTCTTTGTCTGTTATTACAGATCATTTGACATGTACTTATATTTATGCATTTGTAACCAAAAATAAAACCAGCATCCATGTGTGAAAAACTGCAAAACTGTTCAATGAAAATCATATCAATGGGCATTTATTTCAGAGTTTACAATCCGTCACACCCATGCAAACAGAGCATTCCAATGATGGGGGTCAAAACAGGACAGAAAATAGCCTATTTCTTTTTTTTTTTTTTTTTTTTTTTTTTCATGTAAAAATCTTGATAACATCAAAGAACCATATAAAATAATAAAAAATGCAGTTCATGACCCCTTTAAGCCACTCTTCTCAAGTGAATATGAAAAATATTACAAGGAAAGCAATTACCGATGGCAGCAGATTGAAGGGGATGGATATGTAATTGAGAGACAGATCTCATTTTTCCCCAAATAATTTGTTTGCTCGCAAACATTGTTTCTGTGCAGCTATTTCATCTCAGATGTGAGTGATCATACAGGCCTCTGAGCTCAGGTGGAACAGGAACACTCCACACAGAACAAGATTAAGGGAACAGGGAGGGCTGTTTGTGCGGCACTCCAAGCAAACTCATAGCTGGCATTATGCTGAACAAAAGCAAACATCTACTTCAGGTGCAAGGTTTGAAAAAATGGAAGCTAATTAACTTGATTTGTCTCCTCAGGACTGGTGGGTGATGCAGACACAATTTCCCCGGTGTATCTGTCTGTGTCACTCACACGCTCCACCCCTGAACGGCTGTTTTTGTTGAGTGTGGAGTTGGCTTTTGCGAAAATCACAACATGCCTCAGAGCTGAACATTTTTGATAAATATGTCTAGTAGGAGTGCCGCGCTCTGGTGGAAACCATTTTGAAAAACAGGTCCATCAGTCTGAAGCTACATTTTATGTGTCAGGGCTAATGCTTTCAGATGTCCTTCCAGGAAGTGGTCTGTCTTTCTCTTGCTCTCTTTCACTACATTATGTCTATTTCTATTAACTCTCAGCTAGTGGTCAACTGACTTGGGTTTTGCTGAACCAGTGCCTTTATCTATATACATACTGTATAAAAACATGAATAAGTTAAATACTAATTTATCCTGAAATGTAATGCATGAAATGAACTTTAAATTGGACAAACTGCTTAATTCCCACTAAACAAAGGCAAAGCTAAAGCAGGTAAAATAATTCAGGTAAATGTATACACTTAAATCTTTGGATATTCAAGTGGACACCAGTCAGTGCTGGTAATCTCTAAAATATTCAAATGTCAGACAGCTAATCAGCTTGGCCTACTCTGCTGTATCAGTCGGTACTTTATGCCAGGTTTCTATATTTTTAAAGCAACTCTGTATTTTTGTACAAGTACAGTTCAAATGTGAATAAACAGATAGGGTTTATGTTGGCTGAAAACATGTAATATGGGCTTTGCAGTTCTGAGTACATAATTTGCTCCCTCACTGAAATGATTGCAGCATAAAGGTGAAGTGCATAATTTGTGCAGCACTAGTGGGACCAAACAGAATTGAAATTGGCTGAACATATCACCATTGGCTCAACTGGAAGTATGATTTTAAGATGGGGCTACCCAAAATGTCTTTATTTTTGCAGTTCTGATCTTTTTGTCACTACTTGAAGCACAGGAATGAAACACTTGACCTTTAAATTTGTGTGAAGTTAAAGCTTGTTTCACCAAATTTGTGTGTACTCTCAAATAAATCTAATCTTTGGTCCTTCATCAAAAAAGAAGAGAAGATAATTTCAGCTGCCTACTGCGAAAAGAGCCATTTTACAAACACATCTGATGCATATCTGATGAGGTATATTATTCATGTGTGTTTGTGTTGCAGGGAATGTTTTAGCAGCACATCTGTGTGCGTTTGAGCAAAGGACTCGTGTGTGTTTGTAGAAGTGCATATGCACACAGGCTGTACTCCCCCACCTTCAGCTGGGCTCCTGCTCATAAATCACAGGGCTGTTGGTTAATGAAAATCTCAGGCAGGAGGGAAGAGGAGCGATACTAAGAGAGAAAGTGAGCACAGCAACAAGGGCCATTGCTTTTTTCTCTCCTCTTATAGGCTGTTCTGCTCTCCCCATCTTTTTTCTCCACCTCTTGTCTCCTCCCCTCTCATCTGTTCTCTTCTTGTCTCCTCTTGCATCACCTCATCTCCTCCCTTCGCACCTTCTCCCTTTGCCACCCCTTTTCACTTCAGCTGTCTCCTTTTGTCTAATCTTTTTTTCATCCTCTTTCCTCTCCTGTACTCTTGTTTCCTCTCCTCTTATCTCCTCCCATTTTATCCTCTTTTATCCTCTTCTCTTCTCTACTCTTCTCTCACTAAATCCTGGTCTCTTCTCCCACCTCTTTCATCTAGTCTCCTTTCTTCTCTGCTTTCTCTCTTCTACCCGTGTCTTAATTTCTCATCACTCTCCTCTCATCTCCTCTCCCCATCTTGTTCTCTAGGCTCTCCTCTCATCTTTTTTTGTCCTGTTTCTCCTTTCCTCTCACCCCATATTATGTGTTCTCCTCCTATCTCCTTTGTATCCCTCTCCTCTTGACCCATCTTGTTCTCTCTCCGTTTTTATTCCTTGGTTCTCCTCTCATTGTCTTCTCAGGTCTCATCAAGTATCTCCGGGTTCTCCACTTTTATCTCCTCTCCTCATGCCTTATCTTGTCTAGTCTCTTCTCTTCTTTCATCTGATCTCCCCTCTTTGGGACTCCTCTCCTTTCCAACCTGCTCATCCCCTTTTCTCTTAAATTTCCTCTTCACCTGTCTTCTCTTCACCTCTGTTGCCTTTTCTCCTTTGACCTCCTCCTAGTCTCTTCTTCCATCTCCCCTCATCTAGTGTATTCTCTTCTTCTCCTGCTTTTCTCTCCTCTCGCCCTCTTTTCTCCTTGAGTCTTCTCTCTCTTTCCTATCTTCTTGACTCGTCTCTTCCCTTCTCCTCCTGTCTCCTTTCCTCTTTTCTCCTCTTCCTTTCACCTTGTTATCTCCTCTCCTCTTTTTTCCTCCCCTCTCCTCTCAACTCCTTTTCTCTCTTCTTGTGTTTTCTCTCCCACCCTCTCTACTGTTTTCTCTTCTCCTTCTCCCCTTCTCCCCTCTCCTCTGTGTTGCCTGGCAGCAGTCCATCTCTCGTTCTCTGAGGTTAGATGAATGTCACAGGTCTGCATACTAAGCAGGCAGGGAGCCTGGCACTTGGCAGGGCACAGAGGTTAAACAGGATCACACACATTCAGAGTCTGTGTCACTCAAATGCACCAGCACCAGGGGGTCCATGATAGACACCCCAAGGAGGCAGAGAGCGTGACCCCTCACTTGTTTAGAGTGTGTCAGGATGATTGGATCAGCCCAGCTATTGCAGGAAATGGGTTGAGAGTGTGCTGAGCTTCAGCCTTATAATCCTCTTTTCTGGAATCCAGAGAGCTGGCACCTCTTATGTTTGTTTGGACGGAATTCAAGTGAATCACAGGTCGGATACTATCCTTCATCTTGACAGCAGTGGCCTATTGCATATAATATCCAGGAGATGGCATGATATGTAATATTATGACTTAAATTACAGGCTTTCCTCTGCAAATATTGATATATGTGCAATTAATTGTGATTCATTTGATTAATTAGCATTATTCTTATCACCTCACCCACATGAATGGTCTGTGCAATGTTACTAACAAGCAAACAAACAGCAAGCACTGGCCACAGTCATCTAGAGCAGAAAAAGGTCAGTGTGGTGAGTCTTGCATTAGGTCTGTTGGTTTATGTGTCAGTGGGTCCTAATGCATCTCCTGTGGATGCCCATCTTTGAGCCATATGCTGGGAGCAGAGCCAAGGGAAAGGGAGGAAAGAGACAGGAAGAGAGAGACTTACAGACTGGCATGCGCATACTCTGTTCTCCATCCTGCTTTCTTGCATACTAAAACCAGGCCACCTGCTAGCAGTACATCACACCCTGCTTGCTTCATCTCACACACACACACACTGCAAAGAATATACACTACCTCACAACCTCATTGCCCACTGCTGAATCACATTTCACTCCAGAGGGTAGTGGAGGAATCGCTCTTCTGATTTGTCTGGCACTCTGAGAGAAAATGAAAAGAGACAGATACAGGTTGGAATAATAAATAACCATAACACTATACTTGTAACTTGCTGCTATCTTTTCACTCCAGTATCTCTTATGCATTGCTTTTTTTTATATAGACAGGTATAGTTACGCCTTTATTCTAGCTTCCCACAGAATAACTTCCTTTCACTAACAGAAACCGGGAGAGGGTTTGAGGTTTTCTAATTCAGACAGTCCTCTCCATTAAATTTTTCCTGATTTCAGATATAATGCTTTACTCAGGCTTGAGATCTAGGTCATGTTACTCATCTTAAACCTGATTTTCTCAGTTCAAACGGATATGTGTTTCATCTAGCTTAATGTGATTTAGCCAAGTAGGACATGCTCCTGAATCACTCTTGTTGGTAGTTGAACCAACCAATAAAATTTTAGGGAGGGGTGATATTTAGGGTTAGGGGTTTAAGGTCAGGATTAAGGATGTGATTGTTTCATAATAGTATTTTTTCAGGACCAACAAAGGATTTTGATTTATTAAATCATGTTGCTCGTTTAAAAACATAAGCTAGCACTTTATTCTGCAAAAAGATTATTATTTTAATCCATTTGGGTGTTTCTTCAACTACAGACACTTTTATTTCCCAGGGGTTGATATTTTTAAATCATAAGTATAGCTTTTAGCTATAGTAAAATCTCTGTATCACACAGTCTCCACTGACTTATTGCTTTATGATATTTTAAATGATTACATTAGTGAATAAATGAATCATACACTATTTAAAATTAAACTGTGTTTAGATGATTTTTATGAATTTTAACACAAATTATGACTGTTCCTCATCTGTGGCATCATTTTAGCAAAAATAAATAAATAAAGGAGACGGCAATGAAGAGCTTAAGAGAAACATGAGACACAAGAAATGTAAGGAAAGTAGTTAAGATTACTTATTTAAAATGATTTCCAAGCTGAAGATGTTGTAAACAATAATAATAAAAAAAAATATATATATATATATATATTCTGAACTGTTTTCATGTACAGTATAGAATGCTATTAAACACAACATATTATTTAAAAGGTTGGATATTGTTATTAGGTGTATGACATAATCAGGCTAGTATATAAAAAGTGTTGAAAAGTTGAAGAAACACCTGATTAGTTTCTAATGAATTAAGAATATAGTATTTACAGTTTAACATTTTAAAAGCACGTGCAGCAAATCAATTCACTACTTTAGTTTTCAGTTTTGCTTTTGTTCATAATTTTTTTGTGTGTGTGTGTATGCAATCCAGACCCCTCATTCCTAGCACTTTCTCATCCCATCTCTCTTTCACTCTCTTGTCTCTAAGTCCCCTCCCATTTATGCTGGCTCTGCACATCCTCCTGTGTCATTGCTTGAGGATAAATATTTCATTGGGTGTTAAATATAGCAGTGCTCACAGTGAAGCTGATGGAGCTACACTTCCTCTCCAGGACAGGAGTTTGGGGGTGGGGTGGGGTGAGGGATACGGGGGGTATAAGACATGTGAGGCGAAAGGACACCCAGTTTAAAGGAGTCTCCATCCTGGATCAGCTCTGCAGCTGTTATCTTATCGCCAAGGTTACTCTGGTCAAACACCCAGGAAGTCTGTAAAAACATGTGCTGCAGCATGTTAGGAGCTCTACCCAAGATATACTCTATGTGAAAAGCAGTAGAGCGCCTTTGACAAGACTTCACTATGGTAGCAGGTTAAGCTTATTGGTAGCGCTCGCAGGAGAAGACATCTACTATGTCTTCAGAGACACGGCTCATAATAACTCCTCCTCTTCTGGAGAAACACGAGACCAAGCAGAAACATAAAGTAGCTTTGTGTGAGTGTAGGAGAACAAGAGACAGAGGGAGATAAAGAGGAAGAAGACGAATAAGAATAGCAAGATATAGAGGCCAGGAGAGAGTGTGCGAGCATAGGCATGCATCCTCGGTGCTGGATAATGAATACATGAATCAGTTTGACGTTTTGAGAGTGTGGGAGGCAGAATGATTTGAGCAGATCAAATGATGAATAACTGGCCAAATCTGCAGTACATCAGGAGACTTGAGGAGGCCAAAGGGTCCTGGGTTTGTTGCCTTATGCAGAGAGACCTCATAAAATACAGTAGTGTGTAATCTGGATCTCCAGTGTCAAGGATTTTAATGCTCGTGTTCCTGCCGCAGGACATCAGTACATTGCAGGATAATGTGCTATAAAATATCAATTAATGGCTTTTGTTTGATAAGTACAGAGAATCTTGTACAACTCGTCAGTTTTGAGCTCTGTTCACCTATCTATCTAACTGTCTATTTGTCTGTAGGTCAATTTATTGTTCTACCTATTGTTCTGTTTACAGTAAATATAGTTCTATTTGACTGCTGGAATAAACCATCAAACTTCATGGCTTTTTAAACCTTTTTTAAAAACAAAACATTTATCACATTATGGACAACTTGTTTTTTTTTGTCACATGACCAACAGGTAATGAAGTTAAGAGCTGTTTAAAGACTACATGGAAATCCACCCCCTTGTTTGTTAAAAGCATACAATCTGCACTAATATGCCTCCAGTCTACATAATTTATTTTCTTTCATTCAGGGATGATTAGGACCCTCTTTTTGTGGCATTGGGAGATGTTTCCTGCTTATGAATGGAAGGTTTAATACTACCATACCATTAATTAATAAAACCATACAATTTCAAGTTGTGCAGTTCAAAGTAATTTATGGATTGTCATAGTGGAGGTTGTGAAAGCACATTATTTGCCTTACATAATTTACTAATGCATGTGAGACATTTCACTTAATTAAGGATATTTGCTTTTAGTGCGATAAAACCATTTAGATACATTACCTGTCCACTCCATCATGATTTTGTATTTTTAATGTAATTTTGCCATGCCAGTAAATGGCTAGAGTCTCATTTTACTCCTCCAGGCCACTAGTTTTGTCTTAATTGTCACTTGCATTTTGTCAGGCATACTTTGTTCAGTCATGGCTATCATTGTTTCCAGAGGAAGTGCTAAGACGAGTCCATTCACCTTTCTAGATCGCACCCTTTTGTGAGAGTTATTCTGTCTTCTTTTTTTTTTCTGTTCAGAGCGGTAATGGGTCTAGTTTCTGGCATTAATCTGTCTTAAGTTTTCCCTGTCTTCGCCTCGCCGGGGGATTTAATGAGTCAGTCTCCTTTTCCTCTCAGGGGAAGTCATCTGTCTAGACACTTTCAACTCTTCTTAACAGAGCAACAAATTGTCTTCCCTTGGTTTTCTCCTGTCCAATTCTGGTAATTGTAGAAAGTTGTAATGAACTTTGCAGCATCTTTAAATATCTACCCAATGTGGAAAGCATGCTGTGACATATTCTCAATGGTATCTATCAAAAGGGTTTCCACTGAATACAAAAAATGTACATCCGTTAGAGTAAGTGAGTTTTATGCCATTCAATCCAGATTTTCTTACTTCCTTGATGCTGAACATCAATTGTCCCTTCTTTAGCAAATATGCTACATAAGACGTCTTACATTGAGACTGACCAGGAGATTCACTGTGATGATGTTAATGCAAGCGCAGCGCGAAAAAAATCACTGTTTACTTTGAAACTTCAAATGTATGATATGTAAAGGTGCTGTGCTGGCACAGCGATCCATTATACGAGTTTGTTGCTGTTTTGCTTGCCTCATACATGCTGTCATCTGAGCTTTCTGAACTGCAGCTAAATGAAAAATGGGTAGGGCATTTAACTACAAGAAAGAAAGAAAGAAAGAAAGAAAGAAAGAAAGAAAGAAAGAAAGAGAAAACTCTATGAACATTAAAATGTGCTATATTCATTACCAAAAATGATTTTCAGTAGCATCATGTTTTGTAAAAGTTAGCCCTGTAGCATTCTCTAGCTTTGTCCTTTTTGGAAATACATAATCATTTTCATCTTAATTTTTATGAAATTTGTATGTGTCGTTTGTGTGAGAAGGATGGGTTTCATACTACATCTGGCAACTGGACAACCTTGGAATTTGTTGACGTGATTATTCATGAGGTTTGGGCCACACAAATTACGGGAGTTTTACCAGTGCAAATGTAGCAAACATATAAAATATATATATTTTTTTTTATTGAAACATTATAAATATGGGAGAAATATGGGAAAACATTTTTTAAAACAGTTTATAAAAGTTGGTCCTGCTTAGTTAACTTCCATTCAAAGCCGGACATGTGAAAAGGGTCAGTATGAGAACAAACTAGAGCAATGTTTTCATAGTGGCTTGCTTACAGTTCTTGCTATATATTAAGCTGGGAATATTTTAACATCTGAAGATCTGCACACTTCACAAGTGCATTAACAATTCCTTTAGTACATGAAGTAGGCTACTATCATCAAATTTAGGGTTCAGACTGAAAACCACAACTCAGCTAAAACATGATTTATTTTGCTGTAGATTCTGTATCAGCACAGTCATGCTGTGCCGGAAACACTATCAATTTAGTGCACTGTTCCCTCCACAGCGGAGAAAGAATGGAAACATTCAGGAGACAAAACCGAATGACATGAAGACCATTGAGTTCTTATGTTTTTTTTTTTTTTATGTAACTAGTTCTCACTCCCCAGCACTAGTTGTGAGTTGAAACAGGCTTATTGCAGAAAGTTGTCTCAAGGGCCTGTCATCCTGACCGGTGAAGGACAGGGCGTGCTGTTACTGTGTGACAGATGTCCGTGTTTACAGCCATCATGAGCTGTCAGTAAGTTGACGCGTTCATAGCCCGCTGTCCCTCTGACAGTAAAGGCATACGCTTTTACGCACAAGTCCTCCTACTAACCTCCATTTGTCCATGACAGGTGGCCCCACTGGGTAGGTGTGAGAGGGAAAGGCAAGGTGGAGGCTGTCATAGGTGACCATGTGCGTAGGTGACTTGTGTCATGCCTGTTCAATAAATTAACAGAGAGTTCAAGTTAATTTAATTTATCTCTGAGTAACTGCAGCAGTACTTATATTAAACATTTTGAAAAATCTATTTCTGTTTCTCTTCTGAATTCATAAATTTTAACTTAATGAATTTCATGAATTTGGCTCAATGTCATTCCAAGAGAGCTCATTTACTGTAGCAACCCAACAGCACTCGTTCATTTATTCTTCCTGTAAGATACACAGTCTAAAATGATTTGTTTAAAAGCACTGACTCATTCAGGAATTAAGTGTATGGGAGAGTCATAGCGTAATTTACTCAACTAATTTGTTTAAAACACTGATTCATTCAGGAGTGAAACAAATGATTAAGTAAGCCTTTGGATCCTTTACTTAACCAGGGTATTTTTTTTTTTTTTTTTTTTTTTTCAAAAATACAGATGCATTCAGGAATAAAACAAATGACTGGCTTACACTGAGTCATTGAGTCATTTACTCAACCAATTTGTTCAAAATACTGATTCATACAGGAATAAAACAAGTGCATCTGTTTAAGATAGAGAAATTGAATCGATTTAAATTTGAATAACTGGAACTAGCAGAACAAAAATAAAGAATATAACTGGCAATACTGTGTCTAAACAGTAAGTTACTCAAAAGTGACTTGTTTATTGGAGCATTAGATAATAAACAAATCACAGTCATGTTGTTGGTCCGAATAACATAAAATGTAATTATCATGTTGTTGGTCCGAATATCATAAAAATTTAATTATCACAACAAGAGAAAAGTGCACAGCTTTTACCACTCATTGCACATTCTCTGCTCTGAAACAACATTAAGCAGCGGATGAGCGAAGTGATACAAACGGGGAAACGTCCCAGTGCTCTTGAACTGTATATAAGATGTCCAGGGATGTCACTGTCCAATCAAATTAGAGGACCAGAACTAAATATTGTATAATCCATGATCTTGACCTACAAAAAATATGCTCTTAATAACTATTTTTGTTAGTGAAGACCAGATACAGTTTCCTGCATAATTTATTCTAATATATTGGCATACATTATTCAAAATATGCAAAACATCTAAGAATTGCCGGGGCTTATATGTGGTGCTTGTGTCCCAAAAGCTCTGTACGCTCAGTGGTCAGACACAGACTCCCTGCTTCACTACACCACTCAGGAGAGAGCAGCAGGACAGTGGGCAGTGGTGCATGATGGGAGATCTAAGCCCAGGTTCCCAGAAGACCTTCCAGCTCTGTGTGTGTGCAGTGTTTGATGTGCAGTGCAGTAAACAGCACAGAAGAACTCTGCTCATTCTGGTGTCTCCCCAGAGATACGCCAGTGCATAAGCACACTAATGAGCAGGGTGATTACGAGAAGGCTTTCAGGAAAATGTTACAAATGTAAATGTGCATTCTGTCTCTACTGTGACAGAAAGCATGTATGTTTTTACACATGGATATGCATGTCTTGTCAGATATATGGAGGTAATTAATAATGAAAGAGTTTTTAATATTTAAAATCGTTTTTTTCCTTTCATCTCTTCAATTCGGGTGCTTTGGGACTAGAAACCGAAAGAGAACAGCAGGGAATTATAAATTATAGTTAGAGATTGCTGCAAATTTTAAATTGGTTGATTATTTTCACAGCTGAGTTGTTGAACTGCTACATTACATACATTACATAGTACAACACATTGTGTGCGGAACCGGTTAGTGGAACAACCGCCTATGATTTGCTCTTTTATTCAAAGCTACTTGAACGATTTTAATCGGCTGTAAGCAGGAGAGACCAGGCAATTGCACTTCCAGAACATTTTTTTATTTTTCTTCAGAACTCCCAGGCTATTACAAATGTATCAGCTGTGTTTTAGTGTGTGTGAATGTGCGTGTGTGTGGAAAGAGAGTGTACCAATTGTCCCTGTCACAGTGGTCACATGAGACAGTGGTCACAGTTCACCTCACATGAGAGCACACGTCAGAGTACTAATATCATACCGCATTAATTCTTACCATAATACTGAACAGTTCTATCCTTTATAGGCACAAATTCTTTTAGCTGTCAGAAATAACTTGTAACACCATAATTGGACCTAGGTAATTATTATTTTAAAAAGTGTTTTTTTTTTTTTTTAACTAAAAGTAGTTGTTTAGTTAAGTAGAACAGAACGTCTCGGTTACGTACGTAACCCTCGTTCCCTGATGGAGGGAACGGAGACGTTATGTCGACCGACAAATGGGGTCTCACTTGGGAGGCCAATCATCTCTGATTTTAAGAGAAAACGCCAATGAAATTGGCAAGTGGATTAACACACCTGAGCCACTCCCCGTGCCAGCGGGTATAAATAGGGCGACAGGTGCATCCACTCATTAGGTTTTACGCTGAGGAGCCGAGAACGTGTCCCGGCAACAGCGAATGGTTCAAGGTTGTGGCATGGGGACATAACGTCTCCGTTCCCTCCATCAGGGAACGAGGGTTACGTACGTAACCGAGACGTTCCCTATCTGTCGGTCACTACGAGTTATGTCGACCGACAAATGGGGTCCTATGGAAAACGCCATAACCTGAACCTCGTCACAACCCTGAGGCGCTGCAATTGTTGACAAGCCTTGGCGTGCCACAAAAGCTACGCTTAAGGTCGTAACCTTCCCAAAGCCCCAGCGCAAATTCACTGACCTTGGTACCGAAGGGGCCAAAGGGTGAGTACATCGCTGCTGGAGAAGGCCATGCTGCTGTTCCGCCCACATAAAGTAAATGGAAGGGATTTCAACCTTCAGTGAAAGATTGCTTCAAATCTTCCCTATTTGTTCTTTCAGCTGGCAAGACAATGGGGAAGCGAGCCTTTAGGAAAGGTCGCTACGGAGACCACATCCTACCCGTAGGGAGGTGACATGTGGATATACCGATATGGACTGACCCAGGGGGCAGTACTACATATGGAAGGGGTCTCTGAGGCAGGTCCTACCTTGGAGTAGGGATGGAACGGCTGCCAGAAGAGCCTGACAGAGAGATCTGTCAAGGGAAGACACGGGTTTGCAAAGAGGGAAACCTTACCGTGGAAGAATAAACATATGGGATTACCCGTAGGGAACCCAGCCATATGGACACCTAGCCCAGTACAGGGGCTGACCGGCTCCGGGCATGCTAACGCCAGTACTGGGCCTGGCGACAGACTGCTCCGCCAAGTCTGACGCCGAGGGTGCTGGAGGATGCTCGACCAGGGTACGCCAACCGGGGAACTCTACTGGGAGAAGAAGGCGCTCACATCCCCGTGTTAGGGGGAATGGCGCAGCAAGCGAGACACCCAGCCAGCCCTTCCCGCCAATTACCTGTTACCCAACACACGGGAGGAAACTGGCTCTACACGGAGGTTGTAAAACCTCGCAAAGGTGTTAGGTGTCGCCCAGCCCGCAGCTCGACAAATGTCTGCCAGAGAGGCGCCGTGCGCCAACGCATAGGAGGAGGCCACACTCCTTGTGGAGTGGGCCCTCACCCCCAGGGGGCACGGCTCGCCTTGGGAATGGTAAGCCAAGGCGATGGCGTCCACTATCCAGTGGGCCAACCTCTGCTTAGAGACAGCCTTCCCCTTCTGCTGACCTCCAAAGCAGACCAGGAGCTGCTCAGAGCTTCTGAAGCTCTGGGTGCGGTCCACGTATATGCGAAGCGCTCTTACGGGACACAGCAACGACAAGGCTGGATCTGCCTCCTCCAGGGGCAGCGCTTGCAGGTTCACCACCTGGTCTCGGAAGGGAGTGGTGGGAACCTTGGGCACGTATCCAGGCCGGGGTCTCAGGACAACGTGAGAGTAGGCCGGCCCGAACACAAGGCACTCTTCACTTACCGAAAATGCTTGGAGGTCCCCGACCCTCTTGATGGAAGTGAGCGCGATCAGGAGCGCTGTCTTGAGAGACAGGAACTTCAGCTCAACCGAATCCAGCGGCTCAAAGGGACCCCTCTGAAGTCCCGCCAGGGCAATAGAGAGGTCCCAGGAGGGAATCAGGGGTGTCCTAGGAGGACGTAACCTTCTGGCACCCCTCAGGAACCTAACGATCAGGTCATGCCTCCCCAGGGACCGGCCGTCCACTGCATCGTGATGTGCTGCAATGGCAGCCACATACACCTTCAGGGTGGAGGGTGACAGCCCACGCTCCAGCCTACCTTGCAGGAAAGAAAGCACGACTCTGACCGGGCATCTCCGGGGGTCTTCCCGGTGAGAAGAACCCCAATTCGTGAACAGACTCCACTTCAGAGCATAGGCCTGCCTCATAGAAGGGGCTCTAGCCTGAGTGATAGTGTCTACCACCGCTGGGGGCAGATCACTTAGGTCTGCCGCGTCCCGTCTAGAAGCCACACATGGAGGTTCCAGAGATCTGGGCGCGGGTGCCAAATGGTGCCAGGCCCCTGAGAGAGAAGGTCTCTCCTCAGGGGGATGCGCCAGGGAGGGGCTGTCACGAGGAGCATGAGTTCCGAAAACCAGGTCCGGGTGGGCCAGTAAGGCGCAACCAACAGGACCTGTTCCTCGTCCTCCCTGACCTTGCACAGTGTCTGTGCGAGCAGGCTCACTGGGGGAACGCATACTTGCGTAAAGCCAGAGGCCAGCTGTGTGCCAGTGCATCTGTGCCCAGGGGAGCCTGGGACAGGGAATAGTACAGCTGGCAGTGGGAGGACTCGTGGGAAGCAAACAGGTCTACCTGGGCTTCCCCGAATCGACTCCAGATCAGCTGGACCGTCTGGGGATGGAGTCGCCATTCCCCGGGGAAAGTGAGCTGTCGTGAGAGCACGCTGGCTGCACGATTGAGCTCCCCCGGGATGTGGACAGCACGCAGCGACTTGAGCCACGTCTGACTCCAGAGGAGGAGATGACGGGCGAGTTGAGACATGCGACGTGATCGTAAACCGCCCTGTCGGTTGATGTACGAAACAGCCGCAGTGTTGTCCGTGCGGACCAACACGTGCTTGTCCAGCACTAGCGGACGAAACCGTCGCAAAGCTAGATGCACTGCCAGCAACTCCAGGCAGTTGATGTGCCACAGCAGTCGAGGTCCTGTCCAGGACCCTGAAGCTGCCTGCCCGTTGCATGTCGCGCCCCAGCCCGAGTTGGAGGCATCTGTTGTGACAACAACGTGCCGGGACACTTGTTCTAAGGGCACGCCGGCCCGTAGAAAAGCAAGGTCCGACCAAGGACTGAATAGGCGGCGACACATCAGTGTGATGGTGACACGATGTGTACCGCGGCGCCATGCCCATCTCGGGACTCGGGAGTGTAACTAGTGCTGAAGTGGTCTCATATGAAGCAACCCGAGCGGCGTGACTGCGGCTGCGGATGCCATATGCCCCAGGAGCCTCTGAAAGTGTTTCAGCGGTACCACTGTCCTGCCTCTGAAGGAACTCAGGCAGTTCAGCACTGAGTGGGCACGCTCGCTGGTGAGACGTGCCATCATACTCACCGAGTCTAACTCCATACCGAGATAAGAGATTCTCTGCACAGGGGAGAGCTTGCTCTTCTCCCGGTTGACCTGAAGCCCCAACTGACTGAGGTGCCGAAGCACGAAGTCCCTGTGATCGCACAGCTCTTCTCGGGACCGGGCCATAATGAGCCAGTCGTCGAGATAGTTGAGGATCCTGATGCCCACTTCCCAAAGTGGGGCAAGGGCGCCCTCCGCGACCTTCATGAAGACACGGGGGGACAGGGAGAGCCCGAAGGGGAGGACCTTGTACTGCCATGCCTGACCCTCGGAAGCAAAGCGCAGGAACGGTCTGTGACGAGGGAGGATAGAGACATGAAAGTACGCGTCTTTCAGGTCGATCGCTGCAAACCAGTCCTGGGGCTGGACGCATTTGATAACGCGTTTCTGCGTCAACATCCTGAACGGGAGCTTGTGTAGGGCCCGATTCAAGACTCGCAGAACCAGGATAGGTCGAAGGCCACCGCTTTTCTTGGGCACGATGAAGTAAGGGCAGTAAAGCCCCGTCCTCATCTCGGCTGGAGGGACCGGCTCGATTGCATCCCTCGCCAGGAGGACAGCAATCTCCTCGCGCAAGACAGGGGCGTCCTGGACTGCCACCGAAGTCTCGAGCATGCCATTGAACTTGGGGGGGGTCGCCGGGCGAACTGAATCGCATAGCCGAGTCGAACCGTCCGGATGAGCCAGCGTGACGGGTTGGGCAGCGCAAGCCACGCTCCCAGATACCGTACAAGTGGCACCAAAGGGACAGTCGACATACCCGCAGTGGTGCAGCGATGGGGAGTCGTGCCGGAAGGCCCAGAAGGCACTGCGTCCTGGGCCATCGCAACCACACTCCCCGTGTTCCCGGAGGAACTGGCCAGAGACGCGTGGAGAGGCGTTGCGTCTCCGAACCGCGACCTCTTGGCCGCTGGCGAAAGGGGGCGTCGTGGGTGAGAATGAGGAAGCTGTGCGTCGCTCATTGTCAGCCCACAAGCCTTGCAACTCGGAGGAAGGAGAAATTGCTCTTCCAATGAAAATGTGGGTGCCACTGGCCGTTCGACCAGCGGCGGAACAGAACCAGAAGATTCTCCACCCGGCCCTCCTCCGGGGGAGGGAGTGGCGCTCTCTCCGCCATCTCCTGAAGAGCAGTTCTCCGCATCTCCGAGTTGCCCGTGTCAGGGCCGCTTAGTCGACTTCCTCGAGGACTTTGCAGCCGGGAGTGACACGGGGGGCGCCGCTCTCCTGCGCGGGGCTCGACGCGCCGGCCTCGAAGAACTCTCAGCACGGGGCGGAGCTGGTGTGGAGGACGCAGGGGGGCGCCCTCGGCGACGAGCAGGCTGAGGCACTGCCTGCGACGGAATGGTGGCAACCAGAGGATCACGTCGTGGCAAGATGTGCTGTATGGCCTCAGTCTGCTGTTGTTCTGTCAGGAACTACTGGGCACAGCCCCTGACAGCGTCGCCACACAGGACAGCCTGGGACATGGGAGCATCGAGAAAATGCACTTTGTCAATGTCTCTCATACAGACCAGGCTGAACCTGAAACGGCACTACTGGACCACCAGAGTGGACATCGCTTACCCGAGGGACTGCGTTGTGACTTCCGTCACCCAGAAGGGGGAGGTCAGTCGCCATGCGCAGCTCCTGCATCAACCTCGGGTTGGACCTACCCTCGTGCATTTGTTAAAGCCTTGGCTTGTTGGGTTTGCAGGATAGCCATGGCATGCAAAGCAGAGACAGCTTGGCCCGCAGCACTGTAAGCCTTGGTAGCGAGCGCGGCCGACAGCTTACAGGCCTTGGGTGAGGGGCGCGGACTATCCCTCCCAGTGGCGGCGTTTTGCGGACACAAGTGCACCGCAATCGCACTCTCCTGCTGGGGAATGTCAACACACCCCTAGCTGCCTCGCCATCGAGGGTAGTGAGGACGGAGGAACGAAATGAGCTGCTTCCGGCCGTAAAAGGGGCCATCCACGACTACATCACTTCCCCATGCACATCCGGGAAGAAAGGAACCAGAGTAAAACGCGGTTGTGAGTCGCGCTCCACACCGAGAACCAATCAAACAGCCATGAGCACTCAGGGCTGGCGGTGCATTCACCTCCATCCTGATGCTCACAGCTGCCCGGGCAAGCACGGCTGTCGACTCTGGGTCCAATTCGGCAGTGGCGACAACACCCGAGGGGGGCAGCCCCGCCGAATCTTCATCCACAGAGGTCGATAACCCATCCCCCGATGCTGCAATCGACATCTGATCTCCGGCGGCAAACTGAATGACCCGCTGGGACTGCCATAAGACAGCCCAGCAAAATCACCCAGCAGCTGCACAGGACAAACACTGCGGAAGGGGTAAGAGGTCCGTGGGGCGTGGCCCGGCGGAGAAGCTCTCACGGTCACCTTCAAATCTCCCAGAGCACTAGCCGGCGGTCCTCTGCTCGAGACAGAGAAACCAGAACGGGTAGTGACAGAGGGGTCTGCTCCCTTCCCTTTAAGAAAGGGGAGACGCGATCACAGCGTTGCCATGGTCACACACGCAGTGCGTGCATGAACCATCCACGAACGCGCCTTCAGCGTGCTGAATGCCCAGACACGGAAGAGAGCGAACGTGGCCGTTGTCAGAGAACAGGAAACGACCGCATCCAGAAGGACGCGGACGAAACGGCGTCTTGAAAAAGACGCGAATCGTCCGCGATTTGCTCTTTTAGGAAATCTGCTCTCTTAGTTGAAGCGCCCAGGGGAATCGCTGAAAGGGACACCGCTGTTTGCGCCGTACCGCCAACCAGAACAGCTTCCCGACACAGCAGATGAATGGCTTTGTGGAGTATAACGGCTTTCATACAACCACTCGGCTCCGAAGCAAAAATCTAATGAGTGGATGCACCTGTCGCCCTATTTATACCCGCTGGCACGGGGAGTGGCTCAGGTGTGTTAATCCACTTGCCAATTTCATTGGCGTTTTCTCTTAAAATCAGAGATGATTGGCCTCCCAAGTGAGACCCCATTTGTCGGTCGACATAACTCGTAGTGACCGACAGATAGGGAACTATTTATAGTTTTAATGAAAAGATGTTAATCGTGCATTATGAAGACTTAGTTATAAACAGTAGCATTTTCAATTTTGTCATTTAATTTTTCCTTTAAAACTAGTGTTGTTGCATTTTCCCTGACTCTGTGGTAGCTGCCAGCTACAGTGTTTGCAACTTTTAACCAACATCCTATCTGTAAAGAAGAAATGTATTTAAACTCAAAAGCATCAAAACTTTAGAAGAAAAAACAATTATTATAATAATCTTGTGTTAAAATTGACCATAGTCTCCCAGACTACACTGAGAACTATTTTCACTGCAGAATTTATTCATTTATTTAGCTTTTTCAGCATGCATGAAGGATGGATATGTTATTTTTGTCCATTAGCTTATTTCCATCTATTAAGACAAATAAACCACAGGGATTTCTGATTTAATTCTGAACTGCTGCAATACTGCTTCATGCACCTTATCAAGGGACTTGAAACGAAAAAAAAAAAGAAAAAGAAAAAAAGCCAATTTTAAAGCAACTGGGATGAATCAAATGTTATGACAAACCATTTTGGTAATAACAAGAGGGGAGGATTTATCACTAAATAACCAGAAGCTGAGCAATTATCATGTTATGCTTGAGCTGGCTGCCCATGAAACCATAGTGTCTGATGTGCAGAGATCGCTCTCGAGTCCCAACGCACAGGTGCACTGTGTGAATGCGCTCATTTTTTCCACTGATGGCCTCAACTGGTGATGGCAAACTCAGAGAACCTGCTCTGTCATCTTTATTCATTTCTTTGTACTATATCTGCCGGCATTACATTTTTTCACATTTGTAAAAGTTTCTCTTTACAAGCAAAGCCCATTGTGGGAAGAGGAAATCGTTACCTCCCTACAGACTTAATTAGGCTAGGTATTGGGGGTCGTCGCCCACGTGCTCTCAGTTTCTGCTCTGCTTCAATAACCTGTCAGGAATAAAGAATAAAGCATGCATTGTGGGTGCTATGCCTCAGTTCTGTCTCTGCAGACGTTTGGCACCTTTGATTTAATAAACTCATCAATGATCACTTCTAAAATGAAGCTGATCACTAATAGCGCTTCTGAATCCCAGAGCATTGATTGTAATGTTCATTAATTCATAAAGCACTTCCGCCTCCCCCTTGAGATCATGTGTTTATTATACAGGATTTTTTTTTCCTTTTAATATAGTCCTGTGCAATGATTATTGCATGTTCTGCCAGTCCTCGCCTGCGGATGGGCTCAATATGGCAGATTTTATGAGCACCTATATTAGAGCTGTAGTGGTTAGAGATCAGTCCATAAGTAGCCCTGGGTCACACAGTAAACACTGCTGATTGCGGATCGACTAGCCAGTCAGCAGCAGTACACCAGTCAGGTCTGAAATACCACTCTGGAGAAAAACAATACTAATAATCTACCCAAAAGAATCCTCCGTTTTAACAACAAAATGTGCAGATCAATGGTCATTTGATCAATGCTTCTTAGATGCTTTATGTATGAGTCATAAAACCCCCCGTTTCTATGGACACTTGAACAAGAGGATATGTAAAATCCAGTCGGTTGCTGTCTGAGGGCAAGGATAAGGCATTTGTCGCTTTTAATTTGTACTATTTATGGTGCAAAGCAGTTTCTTTTGGCTACCGTGTGACTCCACGTAATGGAGTCATCCATCCCAGCTTTCTCAAATGAACAAAGCATCTTTGTTCTCTTTTTCTTGTTGCAACAATTTTCTAATCCGTCATCGTCTTCTGCACCACCGACCTGAGATTTATCCATCAATACGTGAGAACAACAGATTGATTTGACCTTTCCTGTGTTACTGCAGGTGTCTGGTGCTATTTGGATTGCCTTGTTTTTGAACAGGGTGCATTCTTGCACTGCCTCCTCTGCTGGCAGCTGCAGACTACAGATGCAGCTCTCGAGCGGGCGGTGGGTTCTTATGAGCATCTCTGCTTTATTTCATCTAGTGGCAGATGTCTGGGAGATTATGTGTGTGCATGCTTTCAGTGCATTGTTTTCTGCTTATGGACATGGTTTGTGGTGATATGACGGCGTAAAAATGTACCAGGTGCTGCAGGCCTGGGTTTTGTGTTTAGAGTGACTGCAAACAACACAGCAGATGTTGAAGTCAAGAAAGCAAGGAAGGGTCAGAGGAACCGGATTCTTCAGACTAACCCTGTTCTGATCCAGATTAAAAGGTGCCAGCAGTCTTTTATAAACAACTGTGATATGTGAATCATCACAACAACGGGAAGGTGTTAATGCAGGCTATTTAGTTTTGACCAGCATGCATGATTCATTATGCTTCAGTCTTGGTTAAGCGTGTTATTTACATTCATAAATGGCACTAATTAAATATATTAAACAGACAATGCGTTGTGGTCCACATCTTGTTAAATGTTACATATTATTCTTTGATAAAGCAGGTATATATATATATATATATATATATATATATATATATATATATATATATATATATATATATCCATCAATACGCTTCATATAAGAGGGAGAGTGGACATTGTTTCAGCTTGCTTGATTATTGCCTTTATAAAATGTATGGTGCAATACCTTATTAGAATAAATAGACATGTAGCTAAGGATTTATCAAACTGGGTCTCAGTCATAAGTATTTTTATTTAGTAAATAATAAACACATTATACATAACTATTCTCATAATTACTTATATGAGTATATATTTTATCATAATTCATTTTACTTATTCATTTTATGCTATTGACAGCCATAGCTGTAAGGTAATACATCTAATCTAACTTACATGAATGCATGAGTAAATATGAGTACCCTAATGTTGGGTCGAAAAAAATACAGTACCAACTAAATATAATAGTATATTGCACAATATAATTATTTTGTTATACATATATTTCACACACACACACACACACACACACACACACATGCAGTTAGTCCCATAAAACATTTGAAAAATCCCTGTCGTAGCTTATTGTGAGGTTTATTATCTCTGATGGCCTGTGTCATTAAACCCTCATACCTTATAAAGCTGTATAATTCTAGAACATTTTCTGGTCCTCACATGAGCTCATTTGAAATTAGTGGAGTAATTGTGAAACCATCGTAGTACTACTTGTGATTCCATTAACACCATTCATGTCATGATATTGAGAAATCACTCAGATGTAATTTGCTCACTGGAATGGACATTATGGAAATGCATGGATTATTGGTGTTTGATTCATTTGATTAAACATATTTAATCTTGATTCATTTCTTTCTGCCCCCTTCCCGCGTTTCTTTCACATACAGTTGCCCCCACAACCTCCACTGTACGTTCGGAGTTCTTCAAGCCGTGCCAAGACAGTCAGGAGATGGCCTTCTGTTTGAATGAGGGAGAGTGCTTCATCATTGAAACAGTGGCAGGTGTACACAGACACTGCAGGTGAGCCTATGTGTTTGTGTGTGTCAGATAAAAGTTTTTTTTTTTTTTTTCACCATTTCTTCAAAAACACTGACAAACCCCTAATATATAATTTTTTATGGTTCTTCCAGAGTAGCTATTACCCTTTTTTACTAATCCGTGGGGAAATGCCAAGAAAACTAAGACTGTCTGTGCTGGATTGGCTTAATGTATGCTTAAAATCACTAAAATAGAGTGCAGATTACTCCAATGATGTGAGATGAAATGAGAAGTCATGCTGAACGATGTGGTCTATTTTGGAAATCTTGGCACATGGGCTGTGAATAAGGTTGAGAACTGGTTGAAATAATGCCAAAAATACGAATGCTGTTCTGTTAATGGTTCTTGCATGTGCATGCTTCCACTGATACCATAATAAATACATGTTTACATAGAAAAACAATGGAAAAGCAGTCATGAGTGGAATGCCAAAAATAAAAAAAACACATTTAGTGTGAATGGCCACTAAAAGTAATGCAATATGACAAAATGGTTCCACAGTACGGATACTACATCTACAACACAATCAGTGCTATCAATTCGTAAAAGAACATTTCTTAAGAGCTAATTTTATTATTTTATTTTATTTTTTATCTAAAACATACAGCTCAGTCAGTGTTTTACAATTCCTGAATGAATTAATCTATTGAAACGGTTCTTTTTAGTGAATCAAAGGCATAACACAATGCTACTTAGTGGTTTCTTTTCTGTGAATCAAAAACATATAGCTAATCCAGTCTAGTCCTGTTTCTGAACAAATAATTCTGAGTCTGATCTTTTTATAGAATCAGAAACATTTAGTGCAACCAGAGCAGTCCAACTCCTGAACAAATGATGCTATTGAGTCGGCTGTTTTCTCTGGTATCAAAAACAAACAGTACAGCTCAGCCAGTGTAGTCCAATTTCTGAACTCTGACTGACTCTTGAGACAGTCCTTTTTAGTAAATTTTGTGACATTTTGTGCAGTTATTGTAGTCCATTTGCTGAACAGCTGGTTCTAATAAATTGTTTGATTTTTTTATTAGTGAATCGAACGCATACAGCTTACAACTTATGAGACTTAAATGGAAGTCATTGATCCACTGTTCGTTAATGTCAACACTTAATGAGATAGTATATCTGTGTACTATATTGTGAAGGTCAATTATTGTATTGCATTTCTGGTGCCTCTAAAAAAACAGTGAAAAAAAAAACTTAGGTCCATGCATATTTATGTATTTATCATGTTATACTGTGCAATACAGATTGTTTCAAAGCATTCCAAAGCAGGTCTACAGAATATAAAGGTGTCATTGTTCAGATCAGTGTAGATTACCTTTGTTTCAGTTTAGTTCAATAACTGCCATTGCTGCAAAATTTTCAATTATTTTCAAAAGGCGGAGGTGTCATTATTGATAATAATCTAATAATCTAGCTCAGTTGTCATCCAATGTGCCAGTCCAGTTAAATAAAAAAATATTACTGCATATTGTGTTTTAAATAAGTCTGTTTAAAAGAACATTTAGCAAGAATTGTTGTACTTGTTTGGCATTTGATCTGTGTTTTTTCCCCCCAATTTTTTTTTTCTTTAAACTGCTTAAAGAATCATTAAATGTTAAGGAACCAGATCAGAAGCAGAAACATGATACTGTAATTCCTACACTCTGGCTGTAAATCTAAGAGTGCTTTGCCATGAGCCATGCCACGAGAACTTGCAGATGTTAATGAATATACATTTAGTGTTATGCCCCATCAGAGGTTCTTTTTGCTCCCCAACCTCTTTTTCATCTGACAGACCTGCCTGCTCCTCTTTATCACTAAAATGTAATCATGTTTTTTTAAGTGTGTGTGTGTGTGTGTGTGTGTGTGTTTTAATAAATACCGCTACCTCAGGCTAAAGGCTCAGCTCAGGCTAATGTTCAGTAGAGCACCATGCAGTAAATGTAATCAGAGGTTTTACCCCTATTATGGCAGTTATTTCTCTCCTTTATTTCTCTTTTATCTTTTTTTTCCATTTGGCCTTTTATCAATCCCACTAATGGGATTGTTGTTCCCAGTCATTGCCATGGTAAAAGATCTTTGGTGTTCATAATACGCACACAGATAATAAAGAGCTGTGTCCAAATATTGCAGTAATATAAAATATTTATAATTTAATGTTCATGGCACAGAGAGGGTGCCTCCAATATCAGTCGTCTGTGCAATTGGGAATTGTTTTCCATCACCTTTATTGCTCTTATAAATTGAACAGGGCCAGGTTTCTCATAATATTAGACGTTCATAATAAGTAAATGTGATATACTTTTGTATCCGTTAATTACATTTTAAAACATGCTGTATTATTTCATCACAGGTATTTGCCTGTAAATATCTAGAAGGATGGCAGAAAGAGAGCTAGAATTGAAATTACAGTGTTAGGATTAATAAACAGCATGTGTCTATTTCACACCAAGGAAAATCTGACAGGAGGGATTGTTCGATGCACTTCACTGAAGACAAATGATAAAGACGTAGATGTCTTATGCAGGAGCAGGATCTCGGAAACCTTTGTAGGGGTATTAAGGGATATGACTTGACAAAATGAATCATATTAATGATGACGATATGCTCTTTTTCAAGTTTCTTATCAAGCTCTCTCTTCTCAGAGGAAGCAGTGGCGATTAAGCTGTCAGATCTCGACACACAGTGTTAATCCAGGAAGCTGTCTCTCCTCCCTTTCGCTGGCTTTAGGGAGGACTCGCCGTGCTTGTACCCTCTTTAATGCCCAAATAACATCTGACGGATGTTAACTAAGTAAGACTATATAATTATGGCATGCATAAATAAACTAAATTTCAATCAAGAATATACACATCCTACACATACTACCTTAGCATTGTCTCAGCTACAGCAGAGACTGTATGGACTAAATGGGGGAAAAGACAGTTTTTGTGCTTAAGTTTATGGTAGGCAAATGATAATATAAACTTTTGGTTACACTTATTTTAATGTGTCCTTGTTAAAGTTATGCATTACTGAGTAATATTAATTAACAACATGTACTTACTACAGGGTTAAGATTAGAGTTTATTTTAGGGTTAGTTGCAAATAAGTATGAATAATTTATTACCACAATATTTATTACAGTTATTACTATAGTAAGTACATGTAATGTAACAATAAAACTTCAAAATAAAGTGTTACCCAAATTTTCATATCATGATAATTACTGAAACAATTATGGTGTTGAATTGCAGATGAAGTGTAAAACAGATGTTTTTTTTTTGTTTTTTTTTGGGGGGGGGGGGGTCATTTCTTGGCGCTGCTTCATAAACACCATAGCAAACAGCTAAGAGCAATCTAAAAATGAAAAATCTAAAAGGCTGTTTGAAAGCATGTAAATATTGTTAGATTTCCATTTAATATGAATTAATTAATAGTGTCAATGACCTTCAGAGAGTGTATTTGCATTTTCAGTTTACACACAATGTTATAAATTTCAACCATTAGATAGATCATTTAAACAATTTGAATATTAGGGTACACTGAATTTTTAATTGCCCATGATATCAAAAGATTGCATGTTCATTACCACAGAGGACTGCATTCCCAAAAACTGGCACATGTACTTTATAGTTTATAGGTAAGCAGTTAAATACAGATTTGTCAAGATAATGGCACAGATCACAAACAAATTCTGTTGGCTCACGAACAGCATGTCAGGTGGCAGCAGTTCGGTGGCTAAAACTGAATGCAGACAGCACACCTGCTGGTACTGTCCTTCCTTTTTGGCTACTCAGTTGGTTTAAAGGATGAACATCTGCGGATGCTTTATTGTAGTTGTTGAAATGAATCACTTACATAGTGGCCCGACAGTTCAAAGCATTTTAACTGAAGCATGCATGTTTAAACAGACACAGGTTTGTTTGGATAAAATGGCTTTTCATGTGTCAAGAATTTCACACCGCAGATGTAAGATAAGTGGTGGTCTAGTGATTTGATACCCCATTGAATGTCAAACTCAGCAGCTTTGTATCAGATTGAGAAAGCTGAGACAAAGATAGAGGGTTTAGAAAAGAGATGGACGGAGGGGTATAGAAAGAGACAGGAAGGTTGTAAAATGCCGCCCACATAAAATCTTATGATGTTTTACTGAGTAGTCTAGGTTAAACCGTACTTTAACTATTCCTTCGATTTATGAGCATTCTTATTTATTTGTTGTCTGTTTTACTGTTGCTGTAGTTGTTATTATATAGTGGTCGTGATGGCAGATGGAGTGCTCTCTGAATTGAATTTGATTTGAATGGAGAGGACTGAGGGAGCGAGTGATAGAAAGAGACAGGGGAAGGAGCAAGGAGAGCATGTTTTTCTCCCCCGAGTGAGACGAGATGTCAGCAAGAGAGCTTGGTGTAATTAATCATTCTAAGTGCACTAACAATGAGAGAAAAGGGGAATAAACATTCAATAATCACATCAGATGGGCACCATCGAGCAGGCCTTTAAGAGCCCCCGGGTGAAGGAGGTCGGCTTTGATGTTGTGGAGTGCCGAGACCCCAACCCTGCCACCTCTCCACACCAAGCAACAACTTGGTCTGCATGTATTTTACAACACGCAATAAAGCAGTATTCAATGCAGTGCTTTAGCCATGGGTGGCCCATAAAGTGGACACCTCTGCCTTGTGAGGTACAGTCTGATTATCTGGACAGAAATGGTTGAACTGGGATAACATGACATTACAGAATATAACTACATTTTACATAGTGTTTTATTGTTGTTACTACATTAAATGCAGAAACCAATGGCAGTTGTTCCAGATGCTTCCTAGGAAAAGAACTGTCCCACTGAACCGTTCCATTTTCCCTTCAAACAAGCAATGTGTGTCCATTTAAACAGGATTCATACTGAGATAGATGTTGGAAAACTAAGATGCATAAAACAACAGTCTACGATAAAACAAACACTTTATTAATAAACTGAGCTATATTGGGGATTGGCGACCTTA
This sequence comes from Carassius gibelio, assembly GCF_023724105.1. Taxonomy (NCBI): domain Eukaryota; kingdom Metazoa; phylum Chordata; class Actinopteri; order Cypriniformes; family Cyprinidae; genus Carassius; species Carassius gibelio. Next base: position 17,603,021 of record NC_068382.1, on the reverse strand, counting down.
GGCACACATGACAACGGTGTGTAAATGAAGAGAAGCTAATGTGTTTTAAAACCTCTGCAGATGACAGATTGGAATAGGCATATACAGTAATAATCAATATTTCAGATTTACATGCGTGTAGTTAATAGACACATTTATATATATATATATATATATATATATATATATATATATATATATATATATATATATATCCTTGCTCAACAAAATATGAATTACTTAAAAAAGTTCTAACATTTATTTGAAAGAAAAAGTTAAACATTTAAGTGAAAGTTTTAAGGCATGTTTTATGTAAGGTTCAAATTAAACAAGAATCTTTTAATTATGTTATTTTTGTACACAAGCTCACCTCAGGAGGATGGTTTTCTAAGTGGTTTAACTGATGGTTTTACAACCTAGCCTTTGTTACAACCATACATTTTATCAGCTCATGCATTTCAATGGGATCCCAAGCCACAACCTTGTTGCTAATGCTATGCATTTGAGCTACAGAAACACCTTTCACTTTCCTTACGTGTTACTTAACATTACACATACAATCTTGTAACACTCAGGGGACTGACGTGTCTCAGTGGTTTACTAGAAAAAATGACAGAACTGTGAGCAACATTATGGAGCACTGTTTCTAAAACCATAAGTTTGTACTACACTAAAAGTTCTGCAGATGACTGCAAGTCCATTAATTGTTTGAGCACTTGTTTTATGGCTCAATGCATGTTTTATTTGTGACTCAAAGGCTTGACTGAGGCATGTCGACATCATTGTTAACTCTAATTAATTTAGTGCACTCAATGGTGAGTCAGTGGTGCAGTCTCATCATCTCAGTGACTTCCTTAATTGGTGAAAAATCAACAATCAGCACATACAGTGGAAGCAAAGTGACATGAACTTTGCATACATTAAATCTTTTTGCATACACACACACACAGTGAGAATTTCTATTGAATACCAAGTCACAGAAACAAATATCCAAACTCTGTTATAATTCCCAAGGTTCAGGGAGGTTTAACTTATATAATTGTTCTTCTAATCAGACATTTATAAAAGAGGCTAAGATTGAGAAGCAGAAGAGAGAGAGAGAGAGAGAGAGAGAGAGAGAGAGAGAGAGAGAGGTGGAGAGAAGAGGGAGATGCAAAATACTTTTTGACAAGGAGTCTCTTTCAAGTCAGAAGGTTTGATGTGCTAATTACATGCAAATATATGCAAACGAGCCTGCTTGGTGCCCAAACCCAGGCAGAATGTGTGAGGCAGAATTGCAGTCTGAGAAGCAGAGTGTGTTGGCTATAAATAATCAAAGTAAAGAGGAAGTTGTGTTTTCACATTAGCCTATTTGAACAAAGACCACAATTTAGGTTCAAGGGCAGATAAGAGGATTGATGAAGAGAGTATCCTCTGTGATGAATCCCATTCACCTATTTCCTGTGGCAACTGTCTGTCTTGCTGTCGTGTATGCATGTACGTGTCTCAAATAAGCTGCCATCTTTATGGTAAAAATCCTCATGTCAGATAGGGATATGCATTCGAGCCATTATTTTTGTGTATCTGTAGCAGCTGCAATGACAAAACCGATTTGTATATGTATTATGCTACAACAGGATGTAAATATAAGATAATGTATATGTAATTTAAAATAATGTATTATATATGTATATAATAATAATGCATATAAGAAATGTTTTTATATATTTCTTGTTTTTTATGCACGTTGAATAATCAGCCTACAGAATATGTTGTTATTTTACTTGGTAGTTATTAAATATGAAGTCATTCTTCATGCCAAGATGTTTGTCTTTACGCACATAACAAATATAAGAGTCATAATAATACATTATTGTCTGATCTTTCAGAAATTTGCCGTGTTCCAGATTGTACATCATCTGTGTTTATGAATGACACCTTGTATATATTTACAGTGCGATATGATCTCTCATCACATGATTGGCAGATTTGTCACTGCCAACATTGTGTGTTTTTAGAAATTTTGAAGAAAGTGAGAGAAAGGATGCTCATGAATAAGACTGAGGAGTGATACGTCAAGCCTCGCAATGTCTATGAGACCAGATTGGACTTGTTTCTCATTTCCTCTTGCAAATCAAAGTATGCAAGGGAGACAAGATGAGAGGCAATCTTATTTTGCCTGAATTATCACTTGTGATTGTTACATCGTTGTAGCTCTTGCAGAACGCACCCGTACGGTCTCCCTACTAAACCTGACAATGTCTGAAGTCCAGGCTGCCTCTGAAGAATCAGGTTTGTAGACAATGTATTCCAGAAACAAATGAGTCTCATCAACTTCTAACGCAAACCATATGTTTTCTGTTTCTCATCCCATTCTTTTCTCTTTTTTCTCTTCCCTCCTGCCAGAGAGAAAAAAAGAATGTTATCCTCTTTTTTTTGTCTTGAAAGCTTTGCTGCAAGTGACAGAGGCAGCATCAATTTCTATTTGGTAATGAACTGTTCAGCCTAATGTGTGCTTTGGAGCAAAAAGGGCTCAAATTTCTGAGTAGCTCAATGAGTTTTTCAGTGAAGTGAGAGAGAGGAGACATTAGAGCTGTGATACTCCAATGGTTTTAGCCAGAGAGAGAAAAAAGCTATATTCTTGACTGGCAATGAACCTGGAATCAACCATTTCATTGAGAGCAAAGGGACTGTTTGTTTCTGTGTTTGTTCTGCTGTAGCAGGTAGTTAAATTAGGGTCTTTTGAAAAATTACTGTTTATCCCCAAAATCCTTGAATGTGTTTTTGTTTATTTCTCTCATTGGCCCAGTTAAAACAGTGCTGCGAAGGCAGATGACTGCATTAGGCATGTAAAATCTTTATGTGTCTAAGACTCCAGAGCCGCTTGTATATAATTTAAATGAACAATTCATTGTTCAGAACTCAAGTGTTATAGAAAGTAACCATAATCCCATGCATTTGCAATTTGAACAAAGGGAAACAGCCGTTGGCACACAGAGACCATAATTGAACATGTTACATTAATCTAAAACAAGAGAAGGTTATAGATAGAACAAGAGAAAATGCTAATTATTTTTTTCCCATACCCATCTACCAAAATTTCTCCAGGGGACACAATAAACAAATGATGGTGCTGAGTTTTCCTCACTATTATTCAGAAATGCTAAGTATTTAACGCTTCGGCCCAAGCAAAATCATGGATCATCTAGTGCTTTAAATCCCAGCTCTGGGTGTGTTTTTGAGAAGGGAGGGGCAAACGGGTTGCACTTTTCACTCGCTTGGGGATTTTTTTTACCCCTTTAATGGCTTGTCATAGTTAATATACGCTTGTAAAAGCATGTTTATGCTGGCCTTAAAGGTGGGGTAAGCGACATAAATATATAGATGACAAAAAAAAGAAAAAAAAAGAATAATACATCTGTAAAATAAAAGAAGGCATAAGCATAAGGCAAGAATTGGGATCCGTGTAAATATCGCTTTCCAGCGCTGGAGAGAACTCAAGGAGCGGAATGCCTGCAATCAGACACCAAGGTTGCTTTTTTTCTTTTCGATAGGTGAGTAACACCATGTCTGCACCGCAACAGCTAAAGTCTGTCCGTGTCTAGTACGCTGGACATGTCAAAGTGACCGTTGAAAATCATTTTAACTTTGTGTCATATTACATCATAAATAGAGTACAGCAGCAGTTTTTTGTCAGGGATTTGTTGTGTCGTGCCGCATCCAGTGTAGACCAGAGATTTTCAACTCCAGCTCAGGCCCCCCGCTCTGCATATTTCATATGTTTCTCTTATCACTTCAGACATCTGCTCTATTTGACCATAAGTGCCCTGCGAAGTGGACATCACCAGATAGCCTGTTCACCATAATTCCATTTCGAAGCGTGTATATTCCATTCAAATGGCATTAAAGTGTGCACGACGAGAATTTAAATTCTTTATTTAAAGAGGTATATTATGTCACACTTCTCTAGTAAGTTTTGTCTGTGTGTGAAGACGCTGCAGGCAGCAGCGCAGCGCAATTCCATGATTGAATGTTCCGAAGTGAAGTAAACTTCAATGGATTTCCCCTGCTCAGGGCGTAGGGAGCAGTGAACACTGTGTAGAGATCATGTCAGTCAGAAGACAGTTCATTCACTTAGCTCTCTTCTAACGAGCTGTTTTTTTTTAATCGGGTATGTAAGAGAAGAGCCGCTGGTGTAGACCATAGTGTAACATTGGTTTTGCTTTGTTTCACAGAACTAATCATTGCCTGGGTTGCGTACATTTGTGTGGGGCGGAGAAATCTACATAAATAGGGGCAAGACCCTTTTGGGGTATAGGTATGTTTGTTTTGGTCAACATTGGCTGGCAGAAACCACTTACCCCACATTTAAAGTCAGGAGCTTTTGTTTTCACAGGTCTTGATCCACAGGCGACCATTAATGCTGAATTATATCAAGATGCCGTATCGACGTGAAGAGGCTAAATGCAGAGATTTTAGTAGTGCTACCGACTTTATTACAGCCTATTAGCAACAGTGTCTCCCATTATGGAGAGGTAAGGTGGGGATCGATTCAGGATAGGCAGTATGTCTTGAACACAGAAGCCTGTTATTCTCACAATAAATCTGCATGGCCCTGTGTGCTCTGTAAACATTTATAGGTGAGCATTCTTCCTTTTACAGAAGTCGCTGAGGTAATATTTCCCGTTCAGTACAGTAGAGCTTCTCTAAAATCACCCCAGTGTGTAAAACCCAGATAGTTGTGTGTTTGTGGAAATGCCTGGGCCACTCTATTGATTTCTGATGAGGCTTTGCCAACAGACTATTCTTGATTTCCTCTTTGTTAGCTGAAACCTGCCATTTCCATCATTGTCCAAAAAAATGGGCAACGAATGAAGAATAAAGGACCTTATACATTTTATACATTTAGGACCTTGGTGAATCTAGGAGTGTAGCAGTACTCAGTGTGGGGCCAAGATATCGCTACATAAAAAAGAAGAGACAGGAAAGCCCCGGTAGGAAGACACTTACTAAATTGTCGATTGAATTTTAATGGAGGGTTAAGGTCAGAACCATATTTCACAGCAGGAAAGAGGCAGAGGCAAAGTAAGAGGGACCGATTCTCAGATTTCAGCCTGAAAATGAGATGCTGAAGTTTTTTCAGTGTTTCAGCTGGTGACGCTAGCTGCACGGATGTCGCGCATCTTTGATTTAAAATGTTTTAAGCTTTTAAGTGGATGGTAAGAGCGAGGTGGATTTGGAATGAAATAACTTGATATGTTTGTGCAGCTGCTGTTTTCAGCAGACATGTAGAGAGATCTCATAATCATAGATTTTTAAGTGGCAAGACAGCAAAGTTAATCGCAGATGGTTGGGGGGGGGGGGGGGGCTGATATCAAAGAGGGGGCTGAATCCCTCCTAAATAGGGTCTAGACATGCTCATTTGTGTGGGAAGATATGAAGCAGAACACTACTGGTTACTGTAACCATCTATTGATAGTTCATGCAAGTTTAAGGCTAACTTTGGCTCCATTCAGGTTACTTCTGGGGAGCTTCTTTGCATCTTTTCAAAAGCGTGTGTCCTTGGCATACCAGAGGGTGCGCAGTGAAAGGATGACAGATGAGGAGAGAGTGTTTCTGTTGTCTATCACGATTGCGGGACAAGCTCAGTTTCTTATACTTAAGCAGGGGGTAGATATTCCTTCAACCTGGATCCATCAGATTATATAAAGTCTCATCTTTACTTGTCACCCATGGTTATGCAATAAAGTGCTTTGGACTGCTTTGGCTTTCCATGTGCCCCTGTCCCTATTTGTTGTTCCCTGTCTCATTCTGCCGCTCTCTGACTCTTCTCCTCTGTCTCAGTATCTCCCCCTGTGTGTCTGGCATTAGGATGGCATTAGTAATGTGGCTGTGATGAATGATGTAATGTCTGATGCATGGCTGTTGTCAGAGCTACTGTGTGGCATTATTAAATTAAAGACACAGTAATGTCAGCAGCACAGTGTTTGTAAGTAAATCCGCTCCATTGCTCACGGTATCTTATTCTGATTGACACTTCATTATGATTGCCTAACTGGACAGCTGTCTTAGATCTGAGCACAGGCTGGATAACTATTTGGCCTAGAAGGAAATTAATCAACGCTGTTTTCTGAGACGAGAAAATAATCTACAGTTCAAATGAAACAGAGTATTACTACATATGAGCTCAAATAGCGATTGAAAGTAGTGACATCAGCAGATAAGGCATCAGAATGAAACTTTGTATAACTCCCTTGTGTTGGCATTCTCACTGAGGTGTGTAAACAGGAAAAATATAGGCAAAAGACAAGAACTTGAATTGGAAAGTGGCTGTTGTTCATTCATTTGATTTGTTTATTGTTTTGTCCTTTGATTTTGTTTTGTTCATTCTTTGATTTGCTAATTCTGTCCATTTTCTTTGAATTTCAGTTTATTTTATTTATTATTTAAACTTTCTTATATTCAGTTCAAGTTCATTTTACATTCTTTAAATTCAGAAATGTAAAAGGCAGTTCTGAGTGCTACACAAACTTGGACCTTAAAATTTTCAGCCATGTTCAAATTGAAACTTATGAACTGTGAATTGAAATGATACCTTATGATAGTCAAGAATCAGATTGGATGGGATGGTACTTTATTTTATTGTAAAACAAGACCTGATGTTGCACTGGTACTCCTAAATATTTTTTCACAGTCACACACAATCATTTTCAGTCACAAATGCGACTGAAATAGTCTCAGCGGAGACCCCTGTGAAGGTAAGTAATGTTAATGCATCATAACACTTGCAGTGTTTACAAGAGATTTGTTGACTAATAGTTCTATAAGGCATTCATTTGAAAACCATGAAAACATCAAGTGGATCTGCAACATGAATTTACATTGGGCTATAAAGAGAAGGGACATTACCTTCTCATTTTTATAAGTTTGCCACACGCCACTGAGCCAGAAAGGTTTGATGGTGAGGGATCAGGTTGCATGGTGCAGAGAGATGAATGGAACTTTCCAGCGAGTCACTAAATCAATAACTTACTTAAGATTGCCTTGCTTTTCTCTGCAGAGGATTTGCAAACACAAGTCATTCTAGGCTATCTCATTAAGCAAATCTTCCTCTCGCTGGCAGTCCAGCAGTATTGCAGCTCACAAAATAACAAGTTTGAATAATAGAAAAAGTGTCAGTTTTCTTATGTATGTCTGTTTACTGCAGATACACACAGGATGCTACAGAAGACAGCATGACCAAAAAGAAAAAAAAAGGCAGATGGGGCATGAACAGAGGATCAGGATTCATCTTTTCAAAAGATGACATCCTGAACAATTCCTCTCACTCTCTCTTTGAGTGATGTTGAAGATGTTAAATCATTCTCTAAAGGAGCGATGGGTGAGCATCAGGATGTGTCCTGTAAAATTCATATGGTGCACTCTGCTGTTGTCTTACTCGGTGACAACAGCTCTCCCCAAAAATAAGATCTAACTGATGCTCCAGACACAAGGACATTCAGTGGTGTGTTCTTAAACATTGATATGTTTTCCAACAATATCTGTGTCTGATCTAGAAACGCTGCAGCTGTAAATAATTTAGTTTCCTCGTCTTACACCGAAGCAGAGGGTCAAGATCGGGAGATGGAGAGACGGCCATGATTGGCATTGCTGACTCAGCTCCACTCGTGCAGGCTTCTTCCATCTGTCCGCAAGGCCTGAATTACTGAAAGCCAGTTGTTTTTAATGAGACTGAGTCTGTGAGGCAACATGCCCATTAATCAATAACTCAAGCAGAATAGGTACAGCTCCAGAAGCCGTGTTAGTGTGTAAACAGGAAATTACTATCAGAGGGTTGTGGGTGTCTGGTCTTTTGGCAAATGTGACAAAGCTATTACAAACTAGGCCCCGCTTTGCTGAAGATTACACTCTGGTGTTGTTTGCCTTATAATTAACCATTATAGGCACAGGAAGCTTTTACCGGATCTTGTCATGAAAAGAAAGCCTGGAAGGCCTTGTTTTTGTTTGGGGAGTGATGTGTCTTCCAGCTTTGGCTTTTTTTTGTTGTTGTTGTTGTAATTTTGCATCAATTTTAATATAATAAGTAAATATGCATAATTTTTGCAGATACTGAGGAGGATATCCATCTTGATTTGTTTGTTTGTTTTTCTCCGAAAACGCTGTGTTTCCATGGGAATGCTGGCCTATTTAACTCTCCTCTCACTGTACATGCTTGTGGGCAGAATTATATTTTGGGCTGATAGAATTAGCTGTAGCATTAGCTTGATCGCTTGCGTTCACTTATAAATAATAGCCCCAGTTCCTAAACAAGGCTTAATATGCTTTCATGGGCCTGAATCTGCAAGTCTGCAACTGTGCTTAAAGTCCATAGTTTGTGGCTAATAATATGTGTGACAGGGTGACCTGTCCCTGTTGGTTAGCGCAGCACATACACACACACACACACACACACACACGCACACGCACACACGCACGCACACAAATACACACACACACACACACACACACACACACCCTCTTACCTCATCCTCCGTTCCCTGCTGGGGCGTTGTGGGTGCACACGCACGCCATTAGCACGCTGGTCATCATTTCACTAGTTCACGCTTACATATAATTAGCTGAGGTATGGTATGCGTATTTGGCGTGCTGTCCGGGGAAGGGCTCCGAGCTCGGGAATTGCCCGAACCTAGAGTACCCCCCCTTCCCCGTATATTGTAAAGTGAACTTGAAGTGGGGAGATGGGGTGGAGGAGGGATGCTGATAAACCGTCAATGGATAGAGGTAAGTCAGCGATATTTATACTGTGGGATTGATTACTTGATTGTGGTCCACCTGTGATGATTAGGCTAAGTATCTGACGCGCTCCTCCCGAATCTTCATAGATAATTACATACACGCAAACATAGCCGCTCCATTTCCATCCCCTTCAGAATCCCTGCTGCGCATAACAACATGCATACATACCTTTGTTTCTGTGTTGCCGGTCTTTCACGTTGCTTCTCCACCATCGATTGACCGAACCCGAGCGCCACCCAGCTGCCTGGATAAATAGTGCCAGGACCGCTGTGTTTGGCCGCATCGGCGCGAAGCAACCGGAAGTAGGCTCGTCCATTGCAGGCGGCAAGGAAGTCGACCAGAAGTTGAAGTCGGCTGCGTGCTGCCATCTTGTAGCAGAACTTCACTTGCGTTAGCATTCCCACTGACTCCCATTCATTTTGGCGTCACTTTGACAGCGAATAACTTTACATCTGAGGCGTTTAAAAACTCAGTTTATCCATTATTTATTTCTAAAGATACACAAAAAAGGTATAAAGGGCTCCATTACCTTCTATGTTACATTATGGCCCCGTAGAAATAGTTTTTGTAAAAAATAGGCTAACGATTGCGTCACAACCACTCGACTCTCTGTCGCATTACCGTACAGACAGGGGGAGAAGCTGGCAGGCAATTTGCTTAATATGGCGTACTGTCGTTACATTTTAAAATACTATACAAAATAATTGATCAGAATACTTACTCCTGCTCACTCACGCTGTCTCTGCAATATTAAAGATGGCAGTTTGCACACACAGCTACAAGAAGATTTACATCTGTCAGACAGGTTGCTGACGTCGTCAAGCTTCGTTTGAGTCTGCGCGTCAGAAACGGAAGTGCTAAAAAAAACGCTAAAAATGGGCTTCAATTGTCTCAGTTGAGTTCCAATGGGGTCGCTGTGTCCATTTCTTTTACTGTCTATGGTCCATTGTCTTGGTTCGTTAGGGGGGATAATGGAAATTTGTTATTATTATTATTATTATTATGCTAATTTTTATGTGTCTACATTTGTATTTGTTATTTTTGGTTTGGAGTTTGTTTCTGTAAATATTTTGCTATTTTTGTGTGTATATATTTTTGTGATACATACAGTGTACATACTCACCTGAAATACTTACCCACTAATTTATGTAATGGTTTTAACAAAAGGGGCTGGGCTTGGGCTATAAAGAGGAGCCCGAAAGAACTTTTGGCTGTCAGTTAACCTGGCGAGCGAGCGTGCAAGTGTGGTGCTGTGAGCAATTTATCTTTGGAGGAGTTTGCGTAGATATATTTATATATTTTTGTCTTTGTTTCCTTTTGTATAGGGTTTAATGTTTCAGTTATCTTTGTTTCTTTTGTATATAGCTTTTGGTCGTTTGTGTACTGGGACTGTTTCACCTCTCGAGCACTGTAAATAAACATCACTTTACACCTTACATCTCTGCGAGTATTGCCATATTTTTTTGGGGGATTATTATTTTTCTTTTTTGGCATACCCAGTTTCGCCTGACAGCGGGCCTGTGAAGACCCATTGTCCCACAATCTGATCATTAGCAAAGCCAAAACAGCTAATTTTCTTAAAGCTTATCTCCACTACAAGATAATCGGGGGGATTATTCCTATATTTCACTGCCTTGACCATCCCTCACCCATGTGGAGTTATCAATAATCATCCTCCCACATTAAACCTTCTTATTTCCATTCCATAGTGCCAAAAAAAAGACTGTTGGAAATCACAACAGTTAATTGATGTAATTACAAGAGTGGATGAGTGCCATACAAGCTGTAATATCAAATAGAGCCAGCATCCATACATCCACTTTGCTCTGCTCCTGTCAATCTCTTTGCCTAATGACCTTAAACTTTAAACAAGTTGTGTAATTAGCGCCTTGTTGCCCGTCTTGCCTCTGTCTACCAGAAAGGTTCAGTGTGAACAGGAAGCTGGAAGGCCAGCAGAGTTTCTGGAGACATTTTGTCAATACTTCATTTCCTCTATCGCAGATCAGCAGCATATCATCTCCGTAACCGTGAAGAAGGATGCATCAAATCAACTCTAAGCCCCCTTAAAAAATCAAACCAAAATGAGAGCAGATTGTATCACCAAAGCTGAAAGGAAGTCTATAGTGATAGATGTTAACAAAATCAAAGAATCTGCAATGAACCTGTGGCTCAAGAGATTTTGGAGAATGAGTCAGTCTGTAGAAAATATGAAGTAGTGGATGGATGTGCAGGAGATGCGTGACTTAGGAGCTGTGAAGGCAATTTTTATTTTGAGGACTCACCCAAGGCAGTTTGGACTGGTGTTATTGAACTGCTAATGTAAAACTGAGAAACGTCAGTGCTGTATCTATCAGTAAGTTACAAGGAGGTTTGCCTTTCAACTGTTAAAATGGTTATATCATAGCATATATTTTTATTTATTTAAATAAAAATAAAAGTTTCAGAGTCAACTTATTGTCATCACTCTCCTTTACAGAAATTGAGTGCACGACAGCACTACTAAAGAGAAAATAATTATGTTTCATACAAAAATGTAACATTGGTTTAAGTAAACAAGCTATAATACATTGCCTGTCGAAAAAAATAATACATTTAATAAAAAATTGTCATTCAGATTTAAATATGTAAATACTGAAAAGTCTAGAATTGGATCATTATTACATTGATTAACATGTTTCATGTTATATTGCCTGTTTTTTTTCTCTCTCTCTGCCAGTGAAAGAAGTTCTAAATTAAGCCACAGAAGAACTCCTGTACATCTCTGAGCGTCATTATTCAGTAACTCGCACGTGTAGAGAGTCGCCATCAACTGGCACAGTGATGTAACCAGCTGAAAGAGTAACTGAAAAGTGACAGTTTCTCTTATATTTCTTTTAATATTTATATATGAATCATACATTTTAATAACAGTATAATGATATATTATATATAATAAAAAAAATGTGATCTAGCTATTCTAATGATTGACTACACTAAATGATAAAAACATGAACATTATGTTTAAATGTAGTCCTATATTTCCCAATATATTTTAATTTTTAATATATATGCATATATATATATATATATATAGAGAGAGAGAGAGAGAGAGAGAGAGAGAGAGAGAGAGAGAGAGAGATCTTTAGCTGGAGGTCATATAAAAAAACTATTTTATTGTTGTTGAGAATTTGGATGATTAACGTGAGTGTATTTAAAGGATTTAAATCCTTTTTATTTTTTTATTCCTATTGTCACATGACTAAAATAACTACTGCCACAACCTGGAAACCATGAAAAATTGGATATCCTTCCTGTCAGGAACAAAGATTTATGTGTTTATATAGATGCAGAATATGGGGGCCTGGGTCATGAATTTGTATTCTGTGGTTGTCCATCAAAAGATACTCATTCACCACATGCATGGATTGGCAATGATGCAGTGGTGCTAAACCAAGGGCTAAGATGCATATGAGCAAATGAGTCTCTATCCTGGTCGACTGTGTGTGTGTGTGTGCCTGTGTGTTTTTTTGGTGAGAGACCGTGCAGGTTTCAAAGCATTGATACATTTATTATTCCATTAAACCTAGCTGAAGTCAGAGCACCTCATTAGACTGGGACTTTGAGCAGAGGCTCACTGAAGAATTAATCTGCAGAGAGAGTCACGCCGAATGATTCCTTTTTCCTTGCTTTGTATTTCGCATCCCTCCTTCTCTTGCTTTTCAACACAAATACCAACAACACAAGCATCTCAGACTGAGCCGAAGCAGCTTGTCGTGTATCTGTCTGTTTTTAATCAGTCAGAGATCCTGTGGCGATACCGGAACATGACCTTTCCCCTGCTTTAAATGAATGCCTGAGAGGATCTGGAAATGTCTTGAAAGAATCTCCCTTGGCACGTCCATGAGAGTGTATCTGAGTCACCATCACCTCTTTTTTTGCTAATGAGCAGCCTCTGTGTCACTTCTCCGTGTTTGTGTGATTTAAGCAATACAAGCAAGCAGAACCAAACCGGCACTCATTCCAAAGAGAGTCTTTTGCAAACTCTAGACTGTGGGCTAATGGTTTTCTTGTGTTTGTTTACCCCTGTTTACCAAGAATCTGTGCCAGGGACTTTGGGGAAAAGCCTTGCATTGTCAGCAACTTGGCAATCACAGAGTCTAGTCAAGAAAGGTTATTAAAACAGAGAAAATAAAGAGAATTAACCAAAAAACAACAAAAACAAAAACAGGGAATCAGGGAAGAGAAAGCAAAGGAAGCAATGTTTATTCATTTAAGGGTATTCAGAAAGAGGCCTTAAAGCAGGGTTGTCAAAGTCAATTTCCTGGAGGGCCGGAGCCTTGCAGAGTTTTGTTCCAATCCTGCTCCAACACACATACCATGTAGCTTTCAAATAAGCCTGAAGGACTTGATTAGTTGGATCAGGTGTGTTTAATTGGGTTTGAATCTAAACTCTGCAGGGCTCCGGCCCTCAAGGAATTGAGTTTGACTTCCCAGCCTTAAAAATGAATATTTAGTGTTCAATGCATGTCTCAATTGACAACATTCATGGCATAAGGTGAGGAACTTACAAAGTGAAAGAGGCATTTGCTGGATTTAAAAGCAAAATTGTGAACCCTAACTTATAAAAGCTCTTACAGAAAGGCCCGGCTCCAGAATCAAAACACTGAGGGTGCTTCTTAAATTAGTGAGAGTGCCCTCTCTCTCTCTCTCTCTCTCTCTCTCTCTCTCTCTCTATACAGGAGCATCTCAATAAATTAGAATGTCATGGAAAAGTTCATTCATTCAGAAATGCAACTCAAATTGTGAAACTCGTGTATTAAAGAAATTCAATGCAGACTGAAGTAGTTTAAGTCTTTGGTTCTTTTTATTTTGATGATTTTGGCTCACATTTAGCAAAAACCCACCAATTCACTATGTCAAAAAATTTTAATATGGAGACAAGCCAATCAGCTAATCAACTCAAAACACCTGCAAAGATTTCCTGAGCCTTCAAAATGTTCTCTCAGTTTTCATTCACTAGGCCACACAATCATGGGGAAGACTGCTGATCTGACAAAAAAAAAAAAAAAAAAAAAAAAAAAACAATCATAAAGACACTTCACAAGGAGGGTAAGCCACAAACATTTATTGACAAAGAATTAAGCTGACTGTTCACAGAGTGCTGTATCCAAGTATGTTAACAGGAAGTTCAGTGGAAGGAAAAAGTGTGGAAGAAAAACATGCATATGATTGTCAAGCAAAATTGATTCAAGAATTTGAGTGAACTTCACAAAGAATGGACTGAGGCTGGGGTCAAGATGTCAAAAGCCACCACACAACTGGCTACAGTTGTCTTATTCCTCTTGTTAAGCCACTCCTGAACCACAGACACCGTCAGAGTCGTGTCCTGGGCTTATGGGCTAAGGAGAAGAAGAATTGGACTGTTGCCCAGTGGTTCAAAGTCCTCTTTTCAAATGAAAGCAAGTTTTGTATTTCATTTGGAAACCAGGGTGCTAGAGTCTGGAGGAAGGATGGAGAAGCTCATATCCCAAGTTGCTTGAAGTCCAGTGTTAAGTCTCCACAGTCTGATGATTTGGGGTGTAATTTCATCTGCTGGTGTTGGTCCATTGTGTTTTTTAAAAACCAAAGTCACTGCACTCAATTACCAAGAAATCATGCTTCCTTCTGCTGACCAGCTTTTTGAAGATGCTAATTAAGTTTTCCAGCAGGATTTGGCACCTGCCCACACTGCCAAAAACCACCAAAGTTGGTTAAATGACCATGTGTTGGTATGCTTGACTGGCCAGCAAACTCACCAGACCTGAACCCCATAGAGAATCTATGGTATATTGTCAAGAGGAAAATGAGAAACAAAATACCAAAAAATGCAGATAAGCTGAAGGCCACTGTCAAATATACCTGGGCTTCCATACCACCTCAGCAGTGCCATAAACTGAACACCAGTGGTGTATTGTAACGAATTAACTAAGTACAGATGAAGTGCTTCTTATTCTTATCCAAAAATACAACATGGATAAAATGAATTTGAAACTGAACTAAATCTTGCTACACACACTGTGTATGAACATTTTTCATATATATTTATTTGCTTCCATTTTGCATTTACTTGTACTTTTACGTTTAATACTTAAGTACGTTTAATATATAAAAAATAATTATATATATATATATATATATATATATATATATATATATATATATATATATATATATTGTACTTCAGTACAATAAATTTCACATACTTTAAGACTTTTACTCAAGTATTATTCTAAATGGTGACTTCAACTTCTGCCAAAGTCATTTTCTGGTAAGATATCTGAACTTTTACTTCAGGATGTCTTTCAGGTACTTTATACACCACTGCTCATCACCTCAATGCCACACTGAATTGAGACAGTAATTAAAGCAAAAGAGTACATATACAGTAAATAAACATACTTTCCAGAAGGCCAGCAATTCACTAAAAAGTTTTTTATTTTTTTTTATTGGTCTTTATTGGTCTAATTTACAATTTTGTGGGTTTTCCAAAAAAGTTGGGACCCTGTACAAATAAAAAGTAAACCGTGAATAAAAACAGAATGCAATGATGTGGAAGTTTCAAATTTTAATATGTTATTCAGAATCCAACACAGATTACATATCAAATGTTTAAACTGAGAAAATGTATCACTTTAGGGGGGAAATAAGTTGATTTTAAATTTTATGGCATCAACACATCTCAAAAATGTTGGGACAAGGCCATGTTTACCACTGTGTGGAATCCCCTCTTCTTTTTAACAGTCTGCAAACATCTGGGGACTGAGGAGACAAGTTGATCAAGTTTAACAATAGGAATGTTGTTCCATTCTTGTCTAGTACAGGCTTCTAGTTGCTCAACTGTCTTAGATCTTCTTTGTCGCATCTTCCTCTTTATGATGCCAAATGTTTTCTGTGGGTGAAAGATCTGGACTGCAGGCTGGCCATTTCAGTACCCGGATCCTTCTTCTACGCAGCCATGATGTTGTAATTGATGCAGTATGTGGTCTGGCATTGTCATGTTGGAAAATGCAAGGTCTTTCCTGAAAGAGACGACATCTGGATGGGAGCATATGTTGTTCTAGAACTTTAATATACCTTTCAGCATTGATGGTGCCTTTCCAGATGTGTAAGCTGCCCATACCACACACACTCATGCATCCCCATACCATGAGAGATGCAGGCTTCTGAACTGAGTGGTGATAACAACTTGGGTTGTCCTTGTCCTCTTTAGTCCGGATGACATGGCATCCCAGTTATCCAAAAAGAACTTAAAATTTTGATTCGTCTGACCACAGAACAGTTTTCCACTTTGCCACGGTCCATTTTAAATGAGCCTTGGCCCAGAGAAAACGCTTCTGGATCATGTTAAGATATGGCTTCTTTTTTGACCTGTAGAGTTTTAGCCAGCAACGGTGAATGGCATGGATGGTGGATTGTGTTCATTGACAATGTTTTCCGGAAGTATTCCTATGCCCATGTTGTGATTTTCATTACAGTAGCATTCCTGTATGTGATGCAGTGCCATCTAAGGGCCCGGAGATCACAGGCATCTAGTATGGTTTTCCAGCCTTGACCTTTACACACAGAGATTGTTTGAGATTCTATGAATCTTTGGATGATATTATGCACTGTAGATGATAACTTGATAACTAATAACTTCATTCTTACTTATATTTCTTACGGATATTGTTTCACAATTTCTCGCTGCAGCACTGGGGGAATTGGTGATCCTCTGCCCATCTTGACTTCTGAGAGACACTGCCACTCTGAGAGGCTCTTTTTATACCCAATCATGTTGCCAATTGACCAAATAAGTTGCAGATTGGTCCTCCAGTTGTTCCTTATATGTACATTTAACTTCTCCAGCCTCTTATTGCTACCTGTCCCAACTTTTTTGGAATGTGTAGCTCTCATGAAATCCAAAATGAGCCAATATTTGGCATGGCATTTCAAAATGTCTCACTATCAAAATTTGATATGTTATCTAGATTAATAAAATATAAGTTTATGAGTAGTAAATTATGAGTTTAGTAAATTACAAAGTTCTTATAATCATGAAGTTCTCCATGCTGCACAATAAATCTCTTATTTACATCTCATTTACACTTTGTTATGAGATGATTTGTGATGAACACAACATCTGAACAAAAACCATGGTGATTTGAGTGGATTGGAGTGGAACTTAAACGCCTCTGATTGGCTGTTGGGTTCAAGAAATCAACACATATTTCTGTGATTGGCTATATTGCTCATTGCTGCACAAGTTGTTAAAGTAGAAACTGATCTCCAGAGCACAAACCATAAAAGCACTGAATAGTTTGCAAAAATCTGCAATGAAATGCCATCATTACAGTGTTAACTGAAGGTGATATTGATTTTGTTTGAGGCTGCTTGGCACCCTTTATTTCACGGCTCTGTGGAATGCTTCATTCTGATTTGTCAGTCGTGACATTCCGATTTATGTTCTCTTTCGATAGCAAATGGTAAAAACTATTAACACATGCTCATTTGGGTAACTGCAGTCGGCGCTATACTCTAGCTAGAAACATTTTGTCTTTGTGGAAGCTTTGCATTTGGTTAGATAATAAAATATTAAAACTCAATTCAATATTATGACTCACTCACATTTCATACAAACACAGTATTGCCATTTTGCGATAATTGTTTTGTACAATGTCATGGATTATAAAATAACTAACAATATTTTCATCTTAAATCAATATATTTTATCGCCTTATTTATTTATGTGGTGAAATGTTGTGTAATAAGTGGTTTGACTGCACCGTTTCCCTTAAATGTCTGTCAGCTTGAACTTGCCTCTTGCGCGCAACTGCTGTGTTCACAGAAGCTCTGCATTCAAATATTTTAATTCAAATCAATATTTTGTGTAATTATTTACTTTTGAGGCAAGAAGCTTTTCTTCGGGGTCCTGACCACCCTGTCGGGGGTTATTCTGCGATAGCAGCCAGCTGGATGTCCATTATCCCTTACTTAGCAATAGAACCGGGGCTGCTTACAGTACATACATTAATCTCTCTGTTAAACTTGTATATTATTTGATCTTCAAAGCTGTTCTGGTCATTTTACATTATGTTGTCATGACAACAGTGTTTTAAAATTGGATATATGCATAGACTTTAAAAAAAATATCATAATTTCATATTAAAACCACATTTAAACGTATTGTTAATGTCTTGTGGTGTCACTATTGCAACAGTAATTTAAAGTTTACTGATTGGTTCCCACTCCCATTTGTAAGTAAATCTCTGTACCCCAGATATTTGCTCTCACAAAATTCACTTTTGTGGTTATAAACATTATAAATGCCGTTGATTGAGCTTAATTTGTACTAAACCTGGAACATTGCTTTAACAGAGAGAAACAGTCAGGATTTAATTGTGGTGATGCTGGAATATGATCCTAGTGCCAGTATAATGCATTTGGTAATTACCTGTTAACACTTTTTTTTTCTAATAAGCTATTTTGATTAAGTGGAAATAAGCTAAATAGGTGGGAGCTATTTGGCTGACAGACTTTTCTCACTCCTCTTTAAAGACAAAAAAGCAGCTGTGCTTTTTGGGAGTTTTATAGGAAAAACCCTGTAAAATAGAAAGAGGGCAATGAGCATTTTCTTTATCTTTACACTTTGTTGTGATAAGAGCATCTTTCCCACTCCATGTGGAAATTGGTTACTGCTAGAAAGAGGTCTCCTATCTATCACTTGGTATCCTAGCGGCACAGCGATTTAATGCTCAAATCACACGCACAAACATGCCCACTGCATCAGGTCACGTATTCTGGTTAATCTTGATTATGTTCCGTACTCATGATATGTATTTGTTTGCTGAGTGCAATCAGATTTGATTTGCACAGACTGTTTCTCATTTTTAGAAGGGTGCAGTGATTATGATTTTCGCACATACACTTATTGGGTTTATAAGCAAGGTCTGAAAGGAGAGACCTGATTGGTAATGCATACTTGAGCAGTATGGGATCAAACAAATTAATTACGGGGAACAGCATTGCCCCCAGCATGTAAAGCCTGCAATTTAGAGATGGTGGGAGGGGAAGATTTCCTACGCCCATGACACAAGAGTCCAGAACTTTGATTTACCTCACACGTGTGTCACTGTATCAGCTCTAATGGCATTATGAGGCAATGGATAAATTTGTTTAAAGCTGCAGTCGGTAACTTTTGACGCTCTAGCGGTTAATAAACAGAACTGCTTGCGTCTTGCGGAAGAACAACGTAGCCTGAACTACTTCTCTCTGTTTATGTCTATGAAGAATCACAAAGGTACTGGGTTACTCCGCCGCGGTACCCCCGAAGCAATCTAAAATAGTCTTTTACAAAAGTTACTTACTGCAGCTTTAAGTTCTCATATTAGTTTACTGGAAAAATAAAGAGAAAACTGGTATATTAAAATAAGGACATCACATTTTATTTAAATTTTTTACTATTTCTAGTCATTTATTTATGAAAAATACATAAAAACAATTTGAATAAACACTTTATCATCAAATTTTTAAATCCTGAATACAAATTTGTATATTTTTGTCTGGTGTAAAGTAAAAAAAAATTCCTAATTAAAAATCCTAATCAAAATAATGAAATGCTTTAAAAAAGGAAATGTGATGTCTCCGCAAACATAATGGTATATATGAATGAAAACGTCTCGGTTACGTCTGTAACCTCGGTTCCCCGAGAAGGGAACGAGACGATGCGTCGATAACGCTTTGGGAACGCATTCTGCGTGAGTGCGTCTGAAGCATCCATGTCAACTAGTCCAATGGCGAGAGTGAGCGTCAGGAGTGACGTCACGACCAGGAATTGATAAAAACCCCAACCGGAGCAACCAGCGTTAGCTTCGACAGTGCCGAAGCAAGTCGATCACAGGAATGAAGGAAGTATGGCAGGGAGACGCATCGTCTCGTTCCCTTCTCGGGGAACCGAGGTTACAGACGTAACCGAGACGTTCCCCATCGAGGGAGAGACGATGCGTCGATAACGCTTTGGGAACGAGAATACCCAAACCGCCATATTACAAGTGCCTGAGTGTCAGACAGAAAACCCAACGCCTCTAGAATTAAAAACCTGAGACCCGGGAGTAGCGTCCAGGTCTAGGCTATAAAACCTGACGAATGTGAGTGGCGAGGACCAGCCTGCCGCATCACAAACATCCTGAAGAGAGGCCCCAGATAATAAGGCTCTAGAGGCCACCATACTCCTAGTAGAATGAGCTCTGACCCCCAAAGGGCACGGTAGGTCAGAAGACTCATAGGCAAGAAGGATAGCCCCAACTATCCACTTACTAAGTGTCTGTTTAGTGGCAGGAAGACCTATCTTAGGTGACCCGAAACAAACAAACAGCTGATCGGATTTCCGAAAAGAAGAAGTCCGATGAGCGTAAGTGTCCAATGCTCGCACCGGGCACAAGAGGTTAGACTTTTCCTGGTCCGACGATGCAAACGGGGGAGGACAGAAAGCCTGCAGAACAATAGGTCTCGGAACAATGGTCGGTACCTTAGGGACGTATCCCTGCTTCGGGTAGAGAAAAGCTTTGACCATCCCAGGTGCAAATTCAAGGCAGGTGGGAGAAACCGAGAGAGCCTGAAGGTCTCCGACTCTTTTAAGGGACGAAATAGCAAGGAGAAAAGTAGTCTTAAACGAAAGAAACTTCTCAGAGACCGAATCTAGGGGTTCAAACGGAGCCCTAGAAAGGCCTTCTAAAACTATAGCCAGGTCCCAGGCCGGCACTCTAGAACGAGTTGCAGGTCTCAGCCTCAAGGTGCCACGAAGGAAACGAGAGATAAGAGGGTCTCGACCCAGAGATGCACCACCCACTGGGGCGTGGAAAGCCGAGATGGCCGCCACGTAAACTTTTAAGGTGGATGGACATAGACCAGAAGCGAAGCGGTCTTGTAAAAACTCAAGAACTGAGCCAACAGAGCAGTGGACGGGGTCACACTGATGTTGGTAACACCAAGAAGAAAAAACATTCCATTTGAGTCTATAAAGTTTCCTCGTAGCTGGAGCTCTGGAGCTAAGAATGGTCTCCACAACCTCAGTTGAGAGACCACTCTCTATGAGTTGCGCCCCCTCAGAGGCCACACCCAAAGCTTCCAAATCTCTGGCCGGGGGTGAAATATAGTGCCCCCGGCCTGAGATAGAAGGTCTTTCCTGATCGGGATCTCCAAGGGAGAACCGTCGAGGAGATGAATCAGGTCCGCAAACCAGATTCGACTCGGCCAGTGTGGAGCTACGAGAAGTAGACTTACTCCGTCCTGGCGGACTCTCTCCAGAACTCCTGGGAGCAGAGCAACAGGGGGAAAGGCGTACAGACGTAGCCTCGGCCACGTCTGTACCATAGCGTCCAACCCCAGGGGGGCTGGATGAGTAAGGGAGAACCATAGTGGACAGTGCGTCGTGTACTGAGAAGCAAACAGATCCACTTCTGCTTGGCCATAACATTCCCATATGAGCTCCACCACCTCCGGGTGAAGCCTCCATTCCCCTGGCCTCAGCACCTGCCTCGACAGGGTGTCTGCTCCAATATTCTGAGTCCCTGGTATATACATCGCCCTCAGAGAGCGTAATTTCCCCAGAGACCACAGGAGGATCTGGTGCGCTAATTTGCAGAGTGGGCGCGAGCGCAGACCCCCCTGACGGTTGATGTAAGAGACCACCGATGTATTGTCTGTGCGGACCAGCACATGATGGTCCCTCAGGTCTGGCAGGAAGTGCCTCAAAGCTTTGAAGACAGCCATCATCTCCAGGCAGTTGATGTGCCAAGAGTGATGATGGCTCTCCCACAGACCCTGAGCTGAGCGGCCTTCCATTACCGCTCCCCAGCCGGTAAGGGAAGCATCTGTCGAGATGGTAACCCGATGACAAAGAGCTCCCAATACCGGACCCTGGGACAGGAACCAGTGTTCTCTCCATATGACCAAGGCGCGGAGACACCGCCGCGTGATCTTGATCGTACGAAGTGGGTTTCCCCTCGGGGAGAACCCTCTGGTCCTGAGCCACCACTGTAAAGGTCTCATGCCCAGCAGGCCAAAGGGGATCACATTGGACGCTGCTGCCATGAGACCCAACAATCTCTCGAACTGTTTTACAGTGCGTGACTGGCCTAGCTTTAGCTCCGAAGTGGCTGCGAGGATGTTGGCTACACGAGCGGGCGAAAGAGAGGCTCGCATCGTGACCGAATCCCATACCACCCCAAGAAAAGTGGTCCTCTGTAATGGAGATAGCACACTCTTCTTGGTATTGAGCCTCAAACCCAACTTTTGCATATGAGCGAGGACGACATCTCGATGCCGAACCGCCAACTGTTCTGATTCTGCTAAAATCAACCAGTCGTCCAGGTAATTCAGAATACGTATGCCCTGCAGCCTGAGCGGGGCCAGAGCTGCATCTACGCATTTCGTGAATGTGCGGGGTGAGAGAGCTAGACCGAAGGGAAGTACCCGATACTGGTATTCTTTGCCCCCGAAAGAAAACCTTAGGAACTTCCTGTGCTGAGGGAGGATGGAGATATGGAAGTACGCATCTTTTAGGTCTATTGTGACGAACCAGTCCTCGGATCTGATTTGAGTCACGATCTGTTTGAGTGTCAGCATCTTGAATTTTAATTTCTGAACTGTACGATTCAACAGACGAAGATCTAAAATGGGACGCAGCCCTCCATCCTTTTTTGGAACAATGAAATAACGGCTGTAAAAACCCGATGCCCTGTCGGGAGGATACACCTGCTCTATAGCATTTTTCGCTAAAAGAGATTTCACTTCTTGCTCCATGACCAGAGCCTGCTCGGGATGCACTACTGTGAGCAACACCCCGTTGTAGCGTGGGGGACGAGAACCGAACTGGATTCTGTAGCCCTTCTCTACTATCTGCAGGACCCATTGAGATATATTCGGCAGACTTTTCCATTCTGTCAGACATTCTACTAAGGGAACCAGCCTCTCGAGGCTGGCCTCTGGTGTAATTAGAACAGCTAGTTCGGGGACCTGAAGCCGAAGCGCAGGAACCACCTGAGCTAACTGCTCTTGGACCCCCCTCAGAGGGAGCGAGCCTGACGCAGCGTCTGGGAGACACAGCGCCAGAGACCCGCTGGAGACCGCTGCGCCCCGAGGCACCAAGGGTGGCGGGGTTGGCAGGACGGCCCCGTGAGAGCACCGAGACCGGACGGGCACCGTATACTGAGGTGTACACCGCACTGTCTCGATTGGGGCTGCCCTCACAGGTCTGACCCATTTGGCGTCAGGACCTTTTCTTCTGAGCCGAAGCTTTCTTAGCGAGAAGAACGGTCCTCAGATCCGGCTTCTGCTTAGATTGCTTTGGCTGTGAGTGCTGGCTCGGTCCCCGTGATTTTTGAGGAGGAGCGCGAGACGCAACACTCTCTTTTTGAAAAACACGATATGAGGAGCATGATGGCTGGGGCTGCCTTGCACTCCCAGCAGCATCAGGATTAGAACGGCGAGGGAGAAAACTTTTAAAAGCTTCAGATTGCTTTTTATTTTCTTGAAATCTTTCAACCACTTCATTCACAGCATCACCAAACAGACCTTCATGAGAAATGGGAGCGTCTAAAAGAAAAGATCTATCTTTATCTTTAATATCTGAAAGATTAAGCCAAAGGTGTCTTTCTGTAGAAACCAAAGCAGCCATAGATCTACCAATAGCACGTGCTGTTTCTTTAGTCGCCCTGAGAGATAAATCCGTAGCCCGACGAAGTTCGCGAATTTCGTCACGGCTGACTCCATCACTGTTATCTAACTCCCCCAGCAGCTCAGCCTGATAAGCCTGAAGCAAAGCCATCGAGTGAAGGCAAGCTCCAGCCTGACCTGCTGCTGTGTAAGCTTTACCCACTAAATTAGATGTGATCTTTAAAGGCTTCGTGGGCAAAGTCGGGTTCTTAATAGATGACGCTGAACCAGGGGAAAGATAGCTCGCGAGCGTCTGCTCCGCCCGGGGCATCGCTTCATAACCATTTTCTTTCAGCCCTCTTATATCAGAATAAATGCGCACTTGAGGGCTGAAAAGACGTGATGAATATGGCTTATTCCACGATCTAGACAGCTCACTGTGAAGATCAGGGAAAAAAGGGAGACCCCGTGATGTAGGCGATGTTTTAGAAGACAGAAAACGCTCGTCTAATTTGCTTTTAGGACGAGCGCTCTGTTTATCAGATGGCCAAGATATATGTAATTTATCTACAGCTCGTGTTAATACATCAACCAACTCCTCATATGCTGGGGAAAGAGATGGCGAATCCTCTTCCCCCCTGATTGTGTAACCTTCACTGCCCGTTACATCTAACTCCTCGGAGCTAGAGCAACGAAGCAATGGGCTCTCCCCCCGGGCGGAAGAAGCCGCGGGGCGGGCTTCCGACACCGGAGTTTGAGCTATGGATCTCCCAGGTAAGGGAGGAGAAAGAGCCCTCGGACCCGTCTCCAACCCCGCTGAGAGATCCATTTGCGAACCCCAGGAATGCACTCTCCGTTCTGCCTCGGCAGAAGCGGGTCCTGCACCCTGAGGAGCGCGAGGCTCGCCGCTCTTCTCATCAAAGAGTGACAAGCGGGAGCGGAGCATGCGAAGCGAAAGCTTCTCACAATGCGGGCAATCAGTCTCCTCGAAGGCTGATAACGCATGCTCCACTCCCAAACAAACTACACAAAGCTCGTGTGTATCCCCACCCGTTAAATAACGCGGGCAGGGAGAAGCACACGGTTTGAATAGTTGGTTAGCCATAGTATATAAACTTTGCACAAGACAACAGTAAATATGACAGACAGGTTTGACACAGATCGCTTGCTGAGGCACTGAAAGCTAACGCCGGTTGCTCCGGTTGGGGTTTTTATCAATTCCTGGTCGTGACGTCACTCCTGACGCTCACTCTCGCCATTGGACTAGTTGACATGGATGCTTCAGACGCACTCACGCAGAATGCGTTCCCAAAGCGTTATCGACGCATCGTCTCTCCCTCGATGGGGAACAAAAACTTTTTATATTGCATTTTATTTCATAGGAAAGTTACATTTACAAACATTAACAAAGTTAAAATAAGAAAGAAAGTTATTGAGAGCTACTTCAGTGAGGCTCGTTTAAGGAGCACTGACCCAATACATTGTTGAAACTCTATTTGGTTTAATAAAGCAATGGCACGCTTTGAATTAAAAGCACTGGGCATTGGACTTGGGGCTAATTAACAATGTTTTTACTAAAACGAAAAAAGGATGGTTTAATTATGTTTTAATGAAACGTAAACTAGCCTGTCTGCTTGATTGCCAGTGGCCAGATGATCTAATCAGTCTCTTTTTTCCCAAATCAGACAGCAGACCAAAATACAAAAATACAAAATACAGATGTTAACCCCACTGCAGCAAATATTAAACTCTCCATTTGCGATAAGTCTTTAAATTAAATATGTGCACTTGTCAGTAAGACCTTGTGTGTGTGGAATTAATTCTATAACCTACGCTCAAGACCTAAACCTAAAATTCTGGAGGACCTCATTAATGAGATTATTAAAAAGGATTAGGTTGTCAGGGTTCCAATGGCTTTCAGACAATGCTTACCTACCACACAAACAAATCTTATTATTCCTTCGTTTGTTATTTTCTGTGGTGCAGTAGCAGTGAGGAGGAGACAAAGTGTTCCCCGTGGAGCTAGAATGAGTTTTCTCTGTGAAGGGGCGTTACCTCTCTGTCACAGCAGGCACAGGAAATGTGGAGGTAATGAACGGTGACAATGACATGCCATGTCACCCAGCCCACAAACCAGATGCTAACAAGAACAGTGGCCACAGTCAGAGAATGATAAGGTAGCTGAAGACTTGCAAAATATAAGTGACAACTTCCACATCCTGATATTTGCATTAAGGGAATAGTTCACCCCCAAAGATTTGCCCATTATTTACTCACTCTCATGACGTTCCAAACCTTTATAAGATTGTGTTTTCTGTAGAACAAGGATATTTACACAGCTCTACAATTACAGTTTTTCGTCGCTTCAACAACAGTTTTGACAATTCTCCTCAACTTACCTATCATTCATTTCTTTAAAGAGACTGAAAAAAAAATATTTACATAATATGGCATCTAATCTTATTATTCACAGATGGAATGATGATTATTAGAGCTAAATTATGAAGTGTAAGCCAACATCATGAATATAGCCTAGAGCAGAACATATCCCAAAATGTGAAGATCACAATGTGATGAGACGCAAAATGTACACACAAATAAACAGCTCTTTGGCAGGGAGACAAAAGGCTTCTAGACAACACACAGCATATTTACGAATGAAAAATGGGACACTGAGGCAAATTTATGGATGGAAAGCTCATTACAGCAAAATTGTGCTTGAAAAACTACCTCCCAAAGTGCTCTTTCCTGCAACCTTATAAATCTATTCTTGTCTTCAGCTGACAGTGATGCATATGTACCAAACATTCTTGTAAACACACCAATATTTTCTTATTTATTCACCCGTGAGTTCCTGGAATAAAAGGTTATTTGTTAAACTTGCTATTGATTGGATTTTGATTAAATTTTCCCACAAACAAGCCGAGGCGGAGATGTACAAAACATCTCATGCTCTAAATATGCTCTGTACAAATATATATGACCCGTGACATGCCTATTACCTCTCACATGGTATCGCAAAAAATTTGCAGTGAATTATAGCTGGCACACAGACAGGTTATGGATTTTAGCCACTACTGAGCTCCTTAAGCCTTCTTTTCTTCTTTCCAAAAGCCTGTTCTTGACACATGGAGCTCGGCATAGGTTGGTGACAAGCCTTTCACTTTAGTCTTAGCTGTAGCTGTGGCTCAGATGGGTTTAAAATGGCTGCCTTTTACTTCCTGTCCCGAGAAGTGGTGGAGAGCGAGTCGGGAGGAACTGGCACACCTCTGTGACAATTAGATCCAGCTAGTGTCCTAAATCTGGTAAACAGCCACTCACGAATTAGTGTGTGTTTTAAAGTTAGCATGCCAAGTTTTGATTGAAGAAGATTGTGTGTGTTTGTGAGGCATGCTAGTGAGATCCTGTCCCTCTGAGCACACTCTCATCTTTAATTATTTTAGCTCAGTCATCCTGAATATGCAGCTGACAGGATTAACATTGCTCAAGCAAATGTTAAAATCACAAATGTCGCTCACAAAGGCAACGTTGTCTTTATTTACGCAAAGCAATTTTAAAACGGCAGAGGGCATCCTTTTTTTTGGCAGCGAGGTCACGCTAAATTTTTTTGCAGTTGGGCAGATGAATAGAAGCCTTCAGGCCAGCAATGGAAAATGTGGGGATTGTTTGATCAGCCAAAGATGCGAAAGCTAATGTCTGCCAAAATCCAGCGCCCGAAGGACTTGTGTTCCGTCACACAAGAGGAAGCACAGCGCCTCTGAACGCCAGGATTGTTAACTGTGCCTGAGAAATACTTTCTGATTTGATTGCCCCGTTGCCTTGCCTTGTTGCTACTTAAAAATCTGTATTATCATACACCTTGATGAATTGGTGAATAATCAGTTTTATCTTCTATATGTTTGTTTGGTCTTCAGACCTTCATAAGAGCCGCTAATTAATGCACCAGATGCTTAAAAGTGCAGTTTTGGCCCGTCTAATTGGCTTACTCACTTCCCAGTCAAGCAAAGAGTGAATAGTAAATGAAAAAATAAAATAAAATGAAATAAAAACAAAATAAAAAAAGATTTGAAATTCAGCTCAGATAGACGGGTTTCGACTGAGTGATCTTAAATCTGCTTGGGTTACTTTATAAAGGCATTATCATAAAAATTATAAAACCTGCAATTTTATTGAAAGCATCCTTAGGGAAGCATGGCCTGCTTGAAGAAGAAAACAGTGAAAAACAATAGAGCTCAGAGCAAATGTAATTCTGTAATTTCAGTTTCAAGTAAATAGATGTCTGACACACAGATAAGGTGGCTGCTGAAAAAGCATTTGTTTTTGTCTTAAAGAAAAAAAGATAAGAAGTGCATTAAATTTGGACCTCAATATGGCCAATACTGCCTCCGGCACTAAAATTTCTATGAAATCTTGATTAGTTTTATATGATAACAACCTTCGCCTTAATAACAAGATTGAATTAATATAAATTTTGCTCTGTACCCATGGAAAAAATTGTATTCAGGAGCAAGCTAACCTGTAATGAGCTGTCAATCAAATGCATTGATTTTTTGAGAGATGCACCTTTGAATCCGTGGAACGTTTTCCTTTGCAGGGCGTTAATGGACTTCAGAGATTCTTAGCAACATTTACCATCTTGTTGGCAACAATGCCCATCTCATTTATTTTCACATGCATTTCTGTAGTTGCGTTGAATCCAGTGGGCACTAAGCCCACAAGGACGACAAGTTACCATGGTGAATGTTACCACAGAGATGCAGAACCTATGAACACCTCATCGGCATGTTGATTCCATCAGTGTCCACCTCTATCCTCCCCTACAGGGAAGTAGCAAATTAAATAAAATGGCATGATGAATACATCAAAGCGGCTTGATTAAAAAGGAAAGGATTAACCAGGGTTTATATATAAAGACTGAGGAATGATGAAAAAGACAATATCACAATTTAACGGAATTATACTTATTGCCCTGACTGCAGAAGGGACATGTAAATGATATTTAGGAGGATAAGCTTTTAAACACCTCTGAGACAGACTGCCGCTCTCACAGCTTCATTGGATTATCTCACCATATCTGATGAAAAATGAGATATTCATGCTTTCATTGTAAAGAGACAGGCACTGGCAGTTCAGTTTCGGTGTCTCTGC
The DNA here is from genome assembly GCF_023724105.1 of Carassius gibelio. Lineage (NCBI taxonomy): Eukaryota > Metazoa > Chordata > Actinopteri > Cypriniformes > Cyprinidae > Carassius > Carassius gibelio. Next base: position 17,574,470 of record NC_068382.1, on the reverse strand, counting down.
ACATGTGCCGGCTTGCGTGATGATGTGTTGTGTTAGTGAGATGATCCTTGTGAACGTATGTGCACTTTCACACCAGATCACACCGACACCTACCTGAACAATCCATCATCACTGACCTAAAAACAAGAGTAGAATGTGATGTGTGACAAAAAAGCATTTAGTTCCTATTGACACCTGTGTGATTGTTAGTCTGACAGGAACAGTTTAGTGTTTTATGAGCAACTGTCTGGAACCAAGCCCTGTTTTATTTACCCAACTGCGATCACCCCTTTATCAGAGCCTCACCGAATAGCACCTGTGTGTGTGTCGGAGCTGTGAAGTCACGTGAAAATGGCCATCAATGTCTCTAACTTATTGTCATCCTCCTTCCATGTGCCCTTCAGACGGTTGCTGATCCTCACGCTGGTGGATAGACTTCACACAAACTGTTTTGTGACACAATGCTGTGCTTCCTCTTATCTCTAACCAGGGCTCTTTCATGACAATACCGTCATCAGGAGAACTCCCGGTTGAGTGTTTGCGCTTCCGCAAGTAAAAGCTTAGGGGGACTTATCTGCTCATGCACGATTACCATTTTAATAGGTTTATTTTCAAGTCAAGCTATTGTGGCTTAAAAAGCATGTGAAAAGTAGAAAAAAAACTCTTAGTTTAACAAAGCTCAGGGTAAATGTGTGGCTCCTGAAAGAAGATACATTTATTATTTACTGTCTTGCTTGTTTCCATACATTTCTATACATATTTCATATGTGGGGTTTTATTCATCTAAAGGCACCTTTGGCCCTGTTAAATGTTAGAATTTAAAGTATTTTCACACTCTCTCTAGTTCTTTTTCATAGTTCTTTTTTTGCCCTGAAATCATGAATGTGTTTAATGTGATGGAAAAGGCAGTGGAAATTAATGTTTACATGTCTTGTTAAGGCTATAACTATTTAACTATAACACATAACTATTTGAATGAAAACTTTTATTTATTTATTTATTTATTTATTTTACTAAAATGTAATACCATTTTGTATTGAACTGTTATGTCATATATTGTATAACAGTTCATATATATATACATACATACATACATACATATATATATATATATATATATATATATATATATATATATATATATATATATGTATGTGTGTGTGTGTGTGTGTGTGTGTGTATAATATTCTATTTAATATTATTTCTATTGTGCATAAAGTAATATTAAAACGCAAACATTTCTCATATTTCTGCTTTTGACAAAATTTTATTAAGGGTACAATTGGTGAAAATTATTATTATTTGCTTAGATTATTTTAATTTAACCTGAAATAATATTTGTAAGATGGATAATTTCATAGTTTAATATTGCTAGTCTGAGTAATGGTAAATGTATGTAAAATGTTTCTAAGGTCATCTTTATGCATATATATATATATATATATATATATATATATATATATATATATATATATATATATATATAGAACTGAAGTCAACCCCTGGGACATAAATATGCCCAGAGTTGAAGAGACACTAGTTGAAGAGGTAGGGAACTGGTCCCTGTCTTGCCAGGTTTTTCTTAAACAAAAATAGTTTTTTTTATTGTATTTTTTGTTTTCGTTTTTTGACAGGAATGCTTGGTAAGGAACAACTGGACAGATATAGTTTCCATTACTTTCCTTATTTTAGCCTTCCTTTTCGTCAGTAATACTAGAGGATGACAGGATCAGTTTGTGCCTTATTTACAGAGGAAAGTTGTCACGGGATCTTGAGGAGGGATGACAACATGTTTGTGTAAATGTGTGTTTGTACAGTATTTGGGTGTGTTAACATAGTTAATATTCAGCACCCACATGCAAGTCACAGGCTCAGTCTGTTATGTGGGAGCTGTTTGACAGGGAGGAAAAGAATACCACCCCGCACATCCCACTCATAGACACACTTTCCTGCACAAACAAGCTCACCTGTTTTCTCCAACTTACATCCACATACCTTCAAAAGTGTATTTTCTGCACTTCCAAAATCATCAAAAGTTATTGCAAAAATAATTATTGTTTTCAAAGAGGTTCCCTCTGAAAACTTTGACCATCTGCCAATAGTCAGGAAAGCAGAGTGCCCGCCCTCTAACTTACGCAATTGGCTGAGCCACTGTTGCCTTGCAACGCAGGTCGGAATTCTCAGACACTTTTCATGGAACCCGCCCCACTAATTGCTTACTTTTAGTTGTCTCTACATATTAATCTGGGAAAGGAGTATTTTAGAATCGAAAAAAAAAGACACACTTTAGCTTTAATTAACAAGTTGGGCCGTAGTCAAATCTGAGTCCTTCTCATTGCCTTGGCCTCCTTCAGGGGAGATATATATCCTTTTTCTCTTTTTCTCTCTAGCTGTAATTTAACCAACGGGGGCAAGATCATTGATGCCAAGCAACATGTCCTTGAATGATAATGAAAAGCCATGAAGCAGATGCAGACATTCTAGTTTACAATGTTGTTTACTCCGTAGGCACCTCGAATGTCATATTTACATGCGCACACATTGATTTTCCTCCGATGCCAAGTAAACAATGATGCATGAAATCATTTGTCTGTTTGTTTTCTGGGCATACGCCTAAAAGCTCTACAGTATTGTTTAACAAAAAAGGGGAGAAAGGGGAGAAACAAACAAAAAGGCTTCCGACAGTCACGGCCATCATTCTTCCATCAACCCGTAAGTCAGTGTTAACCAGGCGGTGAGCTAACAGAGTGCGAGGGAGCAGGAGATGAGACCGCACTTCATGCTCCTCACCTGTCTCCATGACTGTAATTACAGTCCAACCGTGGTTTTCCCTCTTTGCAGTCATTTCTTTTCAGACTCTTCCCTGTTTCTTTCAGCAAACCTCAGTCATGCTTCTCAAAGCCAGACACACAGACAGGACTGAGTCTAGGCAGCTGTCGCACGCACACTGCAGATGAAGCCAGATGAAACAACATCAAGATCATTCTGTTAAGGGGCTTATCGGATGCTTCTCAGCCTGTATGCTTGTTGTTTCCTTTTATGAAGCCATTATGTCATTATCATGGTATGCCTCATCAAAATCATGTTTGCGTTGCACAGGATAGAAGTGATCACAGAGGCAGATCTCAGAATTTAATCATTTTCTGGTAAATGTGCTGAATAAAAGGCGCAAAGCTGCTGGTAAATGGGGAGTATGTGTTTGCGGCATCGGAGATGTGTTGTATTTATATTTATGTAGGTGAAGACTACAGTTGTTAGAAATAAGATGTAAAATAAGAACTGCAAAGAAAGGACGAGAGAGACTGAGACCGAGATTAGAAGATGTCTGAAATGCTTTAGCTGGAGGGCAGCTGGTGTTCTCTGTGGTTCTTCTAAACACGTATTCATAACACATTGCTACTTTTGGAAGAAGTCCCCTGTTTCAAATAGATCTCACAGTAAAAGTCTAGTCAAATGCCTCCTTCTCTTCCATACAGTCCCATAGCTCAGTGGGGATGTGACATAAATGTCAAGACTGTGTTATCTGTGTGAGTGCAGGCACCACTGAGCTCTTGACAGACCCGCCCTGTTGTGATCCCTTTTTTCTTCTTCTTTTTGTCCCTATCACCCCTCTTTCTTTTACTTCCTGGTCTTTTTCTGCATTGGGGTTAATTTATAAAATTTCTGGATAATGTGGTTTCAAATGGTGAGTCAATCTCTCTCTGAAAACGATAATGATGGATGGACAGTATTATAAATGGGTTGGCATGCGGTTCCCAATAAAATGAGAATATCCTCTAACCTAAACCAGGCCATTTATATTTCTATGTTGAAATGTTGAATCCTGTCTTCTCTTGCAGGTGTAAAGAGGGTTACCGTGGACTTCGTTGTGACCAGTTTGTCCCGAAGACTGACTCCATCTTATCTGACCCAAGTATGTATTTTTGTCAATGTATGTTTATTTTAAGGGAAAATATGAGGGAATCTATTCTTTCCTGGGCTTAATACATGGACACAGGAAAAAAAATATTTTGAATAAACACAAAGTTATTGAGTTATTTCCTACTAGAATGAACAACACAAAGCCCTTCAGCAACAACATGCTTCATGATACAGCAAACCAAAGATGAGAGAACATAATTTACGTCTTGTTTACTTGCTTTCCAGTCTTAGTTTCAGAAGTTTCCTGCCTCTCTATCATCAGGTGAGTCTCTTAGCCTCCAGGGCTGAGAGTTCTCTGCCGTTTCCTCAAAACCGTGTATTGCTTAAGTAGTTAATTATACATCTCGCTCTAAGTGCTGAAATTGCCATCACCCTACAATGCCACACTCTCGTGAAAATCAGAAAGCATTTGCATATGCTATTCTCTTTGGCAAAGCTGATCTCTAACTCTGCAAGAGCAGAATTTTTAGTGTGACAGATATAGTGTGTAACCTGCTCACTTTCATTGTCCTGCTATACAATGTGATTGCAGACTCAAACAAGGATGAAAGTGGCTACGAAATGTTATCAAGTGACCATTTTTCATGAAGAGCACATTTCCCCTGCCATTACTAAAGTCCTTGAATGAGAGTAATTGCTTTGCTAATTTTAGGTTGATGCTAAAGTTATTAGCCATTTCTGTGGCAGATGAGTGTCTCAAAGGTTAAAAAAGGGACTTTGGAGCATAAGTAGCCAAAGGGACGTTCATAGTCACTGAAAAAGCTGTCAAAGAGAGATGTTTGCTTTCTTACAGGATGGTATTGGAGAGATTTGTGGAACCTCACAAAGCCTCGATTCATAAACTTCTTCCTGTGACTCAACTTTCTGAGAGCTATTATACCTATATGAAAGGAAGTCGAAGCCTAGGAAGGAGAAAGCAGAGAAAAGTGCTGTCCAGCACACAGATGAATCTGCAGTGAAGCTGTTTTCTCAGAATGGCTTGTGTTGAATGAATTGTCTAGCTTTTGGGGCGTTATCTTTTACAGCGAGTGAGACGGCAACCTAAACTCCCATTTAGTGCACTTTGAGTGGCTGGTAATGGGATCTTTCTTTAGCCTTTCTGCCAAGGCCCACTTTATGTCCCTGATACTTCTCTTTCATATCTGATTTTCTCAATGAGAGCATTCAAATCCCTGTTATCCATCATGCCCTGATATGGAGCCATCATCTTTAGCAGTGCCATCATCTTCTTCACGGATACACCTACACAATCCTTCTGGTATTGCCTCCTCCACCCTCCTGTTGACACTGTTTAGCATTACAACAATTTTAAATCAGTGCTGTTGCAAATTTGCTAAATGTGGATGAAGCTTTCAGCATCTATAGTTTTTTGTTTTTTGTTTGTCTATACAACATTGATAGAGATGAGCCAGTTAATCCAGATTATGCTTGAATTACAATCCATTCCGGCCGTGAAAACAAACACAAAAGGCAAAAGGACTAATATCCTATGTCAAATTACGGCCTTTACAATTTTTTATAACCTATTACTGTATGTTTTCAATGTATCTTAAGTCCAACCTGTAGAGGCCAATAGCCGCTTTTCCACTGTGGGGCCAGTGCGAGCCAGTGCTTCAAACAGGCCAGGTGGGCCTTTATAGGCTACATCACATTTAGAAATAATTATAATTTCTATATTTTTTATAAAAGCTCCCAAACAAAAAACATTAATATATATTTATGACAGGCTACACGAAGCTAAACTCTCGAGATGAAACTTAAGAAAGATAAAATATGTTACTTAATAAATACACGATTGTTATAGACTTCTTCAAGTGGTCGTGTCTACTATGGTAACGTTAATGCCTAGCGTGTATAGTCTTTTTTTCATCACTTATAAATATGTCTGCCTTGTATGGTGATTATAATCCACATCGGATAAAGTTATTTGAAACACTTGCTGCTGACTGAAAGTTTTGAGCTCAACTTATTTTAAAAAGTTTTTAATGCTGGTGTTATAGCTGTTAGCTTTATGAAATGATCCGCAGTGCTGACGCTCTCCAGACGCGAAGAAACTCCGCCTTTGTTCATAACCAAATGTTGGCCCCAAGGAAGCACCAGACGAGGACGATCAAGCACCAGAAGTGACTGTGGAAACCCGACTGGCCCTGGCATGCACTTGCACGTCCGCTTTTGGCCCGACAGTGGAAACGCAGCTAATGTTTTCCATTCCTAGTTTGAGCCTGATGTGTATGGCCCAGTGCATCTTTATTCACTTAACCCACCAAATGAGCCATAAATCACCCCCTGGGGGTGGCTTGGCTTTGTCTGCCACCTAGTCTTTTGTCCCCTGAGCTTTTTCAAAATCTATCTCTGCTCAACACGCTAGCACAAATCATCTGTCGACCGTTGTTTTTGTCTCCATATCGACTACCACATAAGAGATGATCCAAAGAGCCTTGGTTCTGCTTGGCCCCTACCTCCCCCCAGCTCTCTGGCATGAGAAAACACTTTGGGTCAGTGTCAGCAGAAACCCAACTGCTCAATATGAGGAATTTTGCCTGCACTGTATGATAGGAGGTATCAGAAGTGTAGTTTACCCAAAATTGAAAGTTTTCTCACCTTCATGTTGTTCTAAAGCCCTATGAATTTTTTTCTTCCACAGAACACAAAAGGAGAAAATTTATTTTTGTGCTCTTTTGGGGACAGATGTTTTAAGGCCATAAAAACATGCATAAAAGTATCACCAAAAGTGGTATCGTGCACTATATTCCATTTCTTTTTAAAGCCAAATGATAGCTTTTTGCAACAAAAAAAAACAGAGCTTTAGTGTTGTCTGATTCATGAACAAATCATTCTTTTAAATTGAATCTTTTTGACAAATAGTTTGATTTGGTTCACAAAACTGATGTAAATGATTTGTTCACATTTTACTCATTTGGTTCTCATGTTCTAAATCAATAATCTGGTTGTAGTGGTTAAAAAAAGGACTTTGGTTAGTGAAGCCATTTTCCAAGCTGTGGATAAACCCGGGATTCACCCGGTAACTCAAGAGAGACGGATTTCACGACTGGCTTGCTCAAGGGACAGTAGCCCCTCTCATTTAGGTATTTATCTCTCAAGCATTAAGCTATGTAAGTAAGCTGCACAAAGGGGCTTTCGCCTATTGCTCCAACTAACCGAAGGATTAAGGATTTGATTCATTTTTGTAGTTCTTCCGATCAGTCTCTGAGCGACTGACGTTGATTCAGTGTGCTGGGTCCCATCGCTCTTTGATGGCGTAAATGTCTCCCAAGGGTGACAGGACAACGGATGGAAGGCTGTGGTTTATAGGAACAGTACATCAGGACCTTGCTGCCAGGTTTCGAGGAATGAATGCATATCCGTTCTTAATGACTTTGTGTGTGGCTCATGACAGCACAGCGATTATGACAGGATGAATGTGGCAGTTATTGTGGGCAATCAGAGGCAGCCGCAGCATGAATGGGCCAAGCAATGCTGGCAGTAGGTATACGACAGAACCGCTGGATCATCGCCTGGCCCTTTTGTCCCACAGAGCTGTTGTATTTTTATTTTTATTTTTTTTTAAAGCTGCCAATAAACAAGGGTTCTGTCCTTACACACCATGAATTTAAATTATAAGCAGGAACTGGCAAAAACTACCAATCCTTGCATTCTCATTAAGAACTGCTGAATGACCTCTTCGAAAAAAGAAAAAAAAAGGACATTTTGGCTTATTATTTTCCCAAAGATCATGTTGAAAATGCTGCTTGAATATATTCAAAAATGCACCATTGATAAATTGAGGCTACATGTGGCGATTCATCATTTGACCGAAGGTTTTCTGTCACTGTTTGATTTCTGTTTTTCCCCCTAAGTATGTCCACTAAAATAATCTTTCTCTTTTTCGCAGTCTATTTAAAAACCTTAGACCACCTCCGTCAGAAAACCAATTAAGTTTGAGGGTTTCGTTTGAATTTAAATGAGATTATATTACAGTAGCATGAAAAAGGGGACTATTCAAATGAAAAGAAGCATGAGTGTTCTTCTCTTTATCTGGACCAGCAGTTCTGAGGCTTCAGTGGGATAGAGGAGAGAGAGAGAAAGAGAGGGAGTGACTGCATTTACAAGACGATTTGCTTGTGTGATGCTCTGCTGGAAAATACTTTTTTAAAGAGGAGGCATATTGGTTAAAGCTTTCAGATGATTTAATAAAATTTTGGAACCAAAAATGCAATTTAAAGCATCTCCTGGGCAGAACAGTTGACATTGAGGCATTTCTAAATGCTGTCTCTGACTAAATCTCTTGGGGAGCATGTTTTCTACAGGCAACTAACAGCCTTTATGTGCTTTATATTATAAACTGCTTCACCCTCTTCAAAATTGTGTTTGCTTGTATCTTGGGTAATCAAGAGAAAGCTATTTCTGTTGCCGAAATGATGCCACTACAGAATTTTTTCTCTTTCTGAACAATGAGCAGTTTTAGTTGACACAAAACTCGCTTGCTTTTTATTCACGGTTATTATCTGGGTGATTTAATGTCTTTGTTCATGGAAATCTGTATGATAACATCTCTCTCCTTGTTTCTGTCTTTCTCTCCATCTGTTTAATCGCTTTTCTCTTTTTTTTATTTCTTCCTGAAGCAGCAGATGAGCTGGGCATTGAGTTTATGGGTAAGAAATTTATTTATTTATTATTATTAATATTTATTTAACCTCTTCTCTTTTCTCCCTCATTAGCATGCAAACAGAAGTAGTTGATAAGAAATTCTTCTGGAAAATTCTGTAGTGTGACAAGCTGTACTCCATCTAGTATATAATATATATATATATATATATATATATATATATATATATATATATATATATATATATATATATATATATATATATATATATATTACTTTATTATATTTTATCATATTTTATTTTTATATCATTCACTATTCATTTTCTATATAATTTTAAGACCACATTTGAATTAAGAGACTTGAATTGAGAAGCATTCTTCACACTCCAAATCCATTTAAATGATTAAAAAAACTGTGATTATAAATGTTTAAAATTAATCCCATATAAATTCCAATAAATTTAAAATCTAGCATATTAATGATGTTTGAAATAATAAACACCCACAGGCTTCTACTCTCATTCCTGGCATTCATTAATGTATACAAAATCACATGATGCTCTCTGTTCCTCAAAAAAGCCTAATGTTCTTGAGTTTCCATGGAAACAGAGCAAAAGAAATGTATTGTAAAGGCACAGGGTAGCATCTGTATGGGCGATGTGGTTTGTGTGGCTTGTGCGCATACATGTGTCTGCTTGCGTTAGTCTGCGTGTGTTACTATGTGTGTCACTGTCAATTACGGCAAAGCCCTGAGGTGTGCACCTTGCTGAGGTGGCATGTTGTATAGCAAGTCTCTGGGGATAAGAAATATCACACAGCCATGGGCTAAATAGATGCATTTACCCTGACAAACCACAGTATCCACATACGTAAAGCAGTGTCGACAAACAGAAGCCCAAAAACTGCTGTGAAAATGGATTTTCCACAGGCTTTCTCCTTTTATGCATCCACACCCCTTCCCCGACCATCCTTTATCATGTGCCTAACAACTGAAAGCATTTCTTTAAGTGAACGAGTGATTCCTGTGAAGTTTTCCATTAGTCGTGCGTCACACGCACGCCTCAAGATTTCCTCAAAAACTGTCAGAGAAGGAGAGATAGTTAAAGTGGAACTGATATGCATTTCTGCTTCTCGGAAATGGCTGCCTGAGTGATTTTAATCTGGATGGTGAGCGAGTCCAGTTGTGGCCATTACGAAGTGTTTTCCATGAGAGAGAGAGAAACGGGAGGGCGGTTGTTGAGTGCATGTGTGCATGAATGGTCAGCTTTGTGCATTTGTGGCATGAGAGAGCATTTCAGTCACGTTTGTGAGTGAGCCTAGCCATCTGCTCGCAGACACTCTCCACCAAACCAGGGCTCAATTTCCTTTGAGAACTAGTGTTCAGTCTCTTCTATCCCACTAGCTGTTCTTGGTTTTCCACAGACGTGATGCTAAACTGTTTTTGATGCCCATTTTCTGCTCCTGTACACAAAGATAGATCTATATAGATTATTCTACTGTACTAGAAGTAGCTTTAAAGAACAAAGCTCAGACCTGAATCCCTTTGAACACTTTTACAATGTATTGAATCACAGGATATGAGTCACACAGCAAATCTCAGCATTGATGTTCTGACATCAAGTGGATCTTCTCCCAGATGAATATAAATTGTTAGGGAGGATCAACGCCTTACTAATCAGAGTTATTATAATTTAGATGTAAATTGAGAATGCTTTTTTCAAATCTAATGCATGAATGTTTCATTTATAACCAGAAAAGAAAGGTTTGATTGAGACGAACTGTGAACAATGGATTGACAATGTCTTACAATTTCTTGACGTGAGAAGGTTTTATAGGCTCTACAGACAGACAAGCAATAATTTTTCCATTTCATGGACCAAGATGGAAAAACACTTCCTATGGCGGCCTATGAACAGATCATTAGTCCGATTCTTCAAGCACATTTCAAGCCTGCCTAACCTCTGACACAAATGAATGTCTAGCTGACAGCTCCCTGCATGTTTCTCTGCTGTCTGTCCCTGAACATCAAATCAAATATGATTGTGCACGTTTGCATGCTAGTTAAAAATGCTGAAATTGATAAAACAGCCGTTATTAATTTTGAGATGGTCCCTTTTCAATTGTCTCTAAAAATGTATGTTCCGTCGCACTGGGAATGTTTCCATTATTGTGGCATTGATACATTTTATATTTTTTACAACCTATAAGAGACAATTATCTACACAAGATTTTTTTTGTTCAATCAAGACAGGCAAGTGATACCTGTGAATAAAGCCTGAATTATGTGCTATCTTTGTCTGTCTTTTCAGAGAGTGCAGAAACCTATCAGAGACAGATATTGTCCATCTTCAGCATAGCCATGGGGATCAGCCTGCTGGGAGTGGCTTGCATGGTTCTTTACTGCAAAAATAAGTGAGTCCCAATAATGCTTGGGATTTTGAATAACATTGTTTCAACATATTTGTTTTTTGAAGGTAATAGGTGGAAAATAATAAATGAAAAGACAATTAAAAATGAATTACAATTGCAATTCAGGCATGCAATGGCTTATGCCTCTTCTATGATTTCCTATTTAAGAATGAAATTCTTGAAAATAAAACATTATTTAGTAGTTTGGCACAATCTTGTATTGTTGTTTCTTAGAAAATAAATATTTTAACAAAACTACACTGCTTATTAATATTTGAAAAGCTGTTGTCTGTAAAATCAAGGTCTCTCTTGTCAAGGGCTCATGAAATATTGATTATTTCAACATTTTCGTCACAAGGGAAGGTTTGTAAAATGTCATATGATGCAACTCCCCATCATCAATATATTTTTTTAAATGAATAATTTATATTTGTATTTGAAGTAAAAAGCAATGTGTACACTCAGTTTAAAGTAATGTGTACACTCGTGTTTTAAGATGCAAGGAATATTTTTTAAATCATGTTAAACCAACATGAATACAGAGAGTACATTTCGAAGAACCTGTCGCAAACTAAACTAGATTGTTCCTTTTCTTTTGTTTCACTGATATGAGTCTCATTACAGATTATTAAATGTTGTGGTTTAAAAATGTATTAACAGGAGACAAAGAGAGAAGCATCGAGCCCATCTGACTGAAATACGCAACATGAGGGACTGTACTATCAATGCCTCGGGTCTCATGTCTAAATCCAGCCCCAGACTGGAGAGCACCCTCCAGCTTCAAAAGGTGATGTTTGTTTATGTCCCACAGAGCAAATCTGCATGAAGTCCACATTTGTGCTGACAATGCACATAATGATTGCTTGTCCAAAAAAAGCCTAAACCCATGTGTATACCAAATATATACGTGTAAAGTCTGAAATCAAGTCACCCTCATGTGCTGTAATGGAGATTGAAATAAAGTCCCCTGTGCATAACAGTCACCAGTAATGAATACAGTTGGAGGAATGATGCCCTCCATGGTTTTACTGCTTTCCCACCTGCTCCAAAGATCCCTCAAGTTGACAGAAATAACACTGCATGCAGCTTGGGGAGTAAACACTGCATCGATCTGATGCAACAGTCAAAGGCAGCCAGCCACCTAGCTGATGAAAAACTGGATAAATAGAGTTACATTATCCAAACTGGAAAATCAGTTTCTTCCTGATGCCATTTGGCAGTTCATTCTCATCCCATACACAAATGTTGATGGCTCACATTCCCATGTGTGTTATCAGGTCCAATGAGAGTGAGCAATCAAACTTAAATTATTCCCAGTGGCTTACATGTATATTTCCTTACAGATACTTTAATACCAAAGTCATTTATATGAAAATAGTGTGTAAACGACACAGGGTGCAGCATATCAGATCAGTGACTTTTGCTAATCCAAGCATGCACAGAAAACATTTAATTGGACCACTTATATAATTGCCACCAATATCTGCTGAGATAGTAGCAGACAACTATAAAATTAATTTCAGAAGAAGCTGAGAGGGGGAGTTCCAATCTTTTGTTCAGACTTCACTTGAATTTTGCTTGTTTCTCCCCTCCTTCAAAATTTCGTTCACAGTAAAGCTTCGGTTCTGCTTCTCTTCCTCTGAGTTCTCTCACCCTGCTGAGGCAATGAAAGGGTGGTCAGAAATCATCCAATTTTCTTGTTGGAGAGAAGAACAATGCTAACAGGTCCCCAAGGAAGGAAGCAGTGTTAGAAGGACATGCTTTTTCAGCTGTAAGGCCCCAAACTACATTTAAGTCAAACTCAATCGTTTTAATGATGTTCCACAAGACAGGCAGAGGGAGGGAGATTTCACTAACTGGAATAACTGCATTATCTGTCTTTTCCAGCTCCAGCAACATTTGGGACGATTGGGGGGGGGGGGGGGGGGGGGGGTGGCGGGGGGTCTTGGTGTACTTATAGCTGTCTGCTCTCAGATTGCTGGTTTTGTTATTATTAGTTAATGGCATTAATTTTAAGAGGGGACTGAAATTCATTAATGTAATCTTGTCTGAGATTAATTCCTGACTGGGGAAGTCGAAAGGAAGAATAATTAGAGTGTGTCTTGCTTAATCTGCAGTTTAAATGTAAAGTCTAATTAAACTGGCTTTTCCTCACTGAGGGACCTGTATATCGCAGAGTGAACATTTCTATGCAGCCTCTCTTTAGAGTTCATGATCCCTTTATTTTTTCTTTGGTCTGTGTGTGCGTTCTTATATTTATCTGTCTATACAACTGAGGGGAAGTGAGATGAGATGCTGGACAACACTAGAGCAATCATAGGTGTCATTTACAGCCAGTCGTGTCCACACCACTTCATGAAATAGCTTGCAGCATCAATGTATATAATACAGAGGAAGCATCCCTAATTGCTGAGCAAGAGTTTTCATTTTGTTAGTGTGTGTTATAACAAGTGGCAATCCGGCGTTGAAATTCGATTTTAATGTTTTGCTGAGAGGTTGTTGCAGTTGTCATCATTGGCAGAAAGCGACAGTGCTCACATGGCTCCCAGATGCACGCAGCTCGCTATCCGTTCTAGTTAAGTCATGAAACAAAATCAAACAAATGCATTCCCATAACTACTCTAAAGTGAAAGAAAGAGTGAATATTTTTATTCAGTATGGGCGCATTAAATTGATCAAAAGTGACAGTGAAGACATTCATAATGTTACAAAAGATTTATATTTCAGATAAATTATTTTCCTTTGAGCTTTCTTGTCAGCAAAGATTCCACAAAATATGTATCAAGGTTTCCACCAAAATATTAGCTAGCACAACCATGATAATTATATGAAATTCTTTCAGAAACATTTAAAAGTCGTACTGACCCAGGACTTCTGAACAATATTTTACATCCCCTGCAGTTCACCTACAATTTAAATGAATGAAAAGAAGTTACATAAGGATGGACCCTGAAACCAAAACGTGGAAAATATTGCTGGACCAATAAGCCATATTCAGGCCTCAGTTGCTGTTTTACACATTCATCCACTGACTTACAAAATCACAGTGGCAGATATAGAAGTGAAGTTGTCAAATTAAATGTCACAGAATTATTCAAGTATGTGAACTTGGTTAGAAAGAGTGATTTCTGCCTCCACCCAGTGTGTAATTACAGCTTATCAAATCATTATGCTATTGAAATTGTTTTTTTAAATGATTTTATGAACATTTCTAATCGCAATGTTATGCTCACATTTCAAATTAGACTAGGGTATGAACAAATGCTTTACTACTGATCTGTTTAATCAAAAAAAAAATGTATATATATATATATATATATATATATATATATATATATCTTGAAATAGATTTTGCTAATACTAATTAATATTCATGTGCTGAGCTGCTACCATTTCATGACATCAAAGTCAGCTGCATCCACTCATCTATCTTCCTCACTCTCTTTGGTTAATAGCACCCATTAAACATTCACACATGCATGGAAATGATAATCAGTGGGTCATCTACTATATAGTTTTGTTCATCTGCAATAATATCTTTTATTTCCTGTTCGTCTCTACAGAGCAGAAGAGCCCATGGTTTCTCCTCTCCGCAGGCGGCCAGCATAGTTCTCAGCAGCTCTAAAGTTTCCCTACCAAATCATAATCGCAGTCTCTCCATGGGGAAGCGCTGCAGGTACTTTCCCAGAACTTCACAACTATTGTAAAACTTCTGACACACTGTCCCTCTCTATAGAAGTGAAAGCAACGGAGGAAGAAATTTAATCAGCTTTCAATATGGCACCATATGTTAATGTCAAAAATGAACCACTTAAAATAATTATATTAATTGTAATTGGTAGCAGCCATGATAATTAGCATTTCCGAATATGTTTTCCATAAAAGTAATTTATAAGCACTGATTTATATAAAGAATCTAACAACAGGGCCTGAATTATTTATTTTGAACTCTATCATTGGAGCCGTGTGCTATCCTAAAGGTGTCTCATATAAAATATTTGAAACAACCTGCACATTTTTGTCTCCTAACTCCAGAAGCTTTAATCTGTTTCTACAGAAGCTGTTCCTTCTCCTCAAGCCCTGCCCTAAAAAACAAGGTAACCGGTTATCGAGCTGTCTCAAAGTGGACTCCGCCCATCTCTAGAGCAGGCCATCATCTCAGTGGAGGGTCTCGAGATTCTCTTCATTCCTATAAACATCTCCAGGAAGTGGAGGTGAATGAGGTGATGCCACAATCTTTGAGAAGGTAAGCAATAAAATGCAACGATTGCAATGATTTATCTTTATTTCCCCAAGATCTAAATATATATATCATTTTTTAGGTATCAGGTTTTTTTTTATTTATTTATTTTTATAAGGATGATATTTAACTATATTTTTGAAGATATAACAAAATTATTTGATATGCCATTTTACTATATACAATATGTGTTTAGAATTTCCATAAACATTTTTCCTCATTAAAGACAATGTTATCTATACACTGCACCTACTTTGCATATTAATCTGCTGTTGGGACAGCATGTTGAAAAAAGAAGTGTAATAGTGGGAGTATTTATTGGCCAGATTTTGGTATAAAAAATATCTAATATTTCATAAGAATATTGACATATAATTTATTTTCCTATTCATTTGTCGTGTGTCCCAAAATGCATAATAAACATGCTTTTAGTCCTGGTGTCCTCTACAGTGGACATGTAAGAAATCAACATCCTGTTCAATAAAAGTCATATTTTTGTTTGAAACCCCGTAACATTTTCCTGAGATGTTGATTTGAGAGAAACAGTTTGAAAATTAATCAGATTTAAATTATAATTACAAAATATTTTCATATTTCCATAACCATGTACTATTACTATTATTCACAACTATATATATATAGTCAAAATGTATATAAAATAAAACTTTATTTATAATATACATACAGTAAAATACATAAATATGTTTTCCATCACTATAATTTGAGTCATTATTTGAAATGTGATGGAAATGACACTTGGATGGATCAGAAAAATGAAATGATTAGGTGAAAATGACAATTCTTTTGGGATGCACGTTCTCTACAAAAATTTGGGTTAAGGTTTTTAATTTTTAAAGGAAATGAATTATATTCAGCAAGGAAATTTATAAAAAGTGACAGCAAATAGATTTATAATGTTACCATGTTTCCATGAATATAATAAGTAGCACAAACAAATCATCATATCAGAATGTTTTTTAAAGGATCATTTGACAATGAAATATGCCACATGAAGTTGCTAAAATTTTACTTACCATTAGGGGAATAAAATAATATTTAAAAACATACTAAAATAAAAAATAATTGTTTTAAATTGTAATACTATCTCACAATATTACTGTTTTACTGTACTTTTAATTAAAGAAATGCAGTCTTGGTGGGCATAAGAGCCTTCTTTCTAAAGCATTACAAAATCTTATACCAAACCCAAAGTTTTGGAACACAATTTGACATTGTTAGTAGACAAATTAAGTCAGGTCCATAGAGCCAAAGGTGCACATGATTGTAGAAAAACCTTTAAATGTTAAAGTTAAAGACCATAACTGCTGAACTTTTCTGTATAGAACTGGTCTAGAACCAGATCCAGAGTTGAATGAGATTTCCAAGGAACATACAATATTGATTCAGAGAGTGAAACTGGGTTTCATTGACAGGGCACATGGCAGGAATAGTGTATTTCAGTTAAGTAGGGTGTATGTGAACAAGTAGCCCTTACTCTTGAATTTCCAAGCAATGTTCTCATTACCATGCCAACTTGATCCAGCTTCACAGTGACTTGTAAACTGTGCTTTCTGCCAAACTCTCTCTGTTTGACCTATTTCCATAATTTACATTCTTAAACAGTGCAGCTTTGAGCTTGGAGACTCATTTAAGGGCTGTGATCGAGCACATATATATTAACACAGTTACAAAAGGGGGGGGGTTTCTGTTTTTCCAGTGTGTCAGCAGAAGGGCTCTCTGTGCTTTCGTAAAGTCTGCTGGGTTCATTTTTGACTTTTGCTTAATTTAAGCTCATGTCTGAAAGCACAAACAATGGGTTACACTCTTTAGGGTTACACACTATTTAGTTATTACTGTCCATGATTAATTAAATATTGATAAGCCTCTGTGAACCTTTCTCAGGCCGGTTTAGGCCCGGCCCAAAGAGAGACAGATTGGGGCTGAGCTGACCTATTTCTAGACTTAACAGCTTTAAAACACCAACACCATCCCTGAACCTCTCTCTTGTTGCCATGGAGACACCCTCCAGTCTAATGGAGAAAAAAAGAAGTGAAGATGGGGGGAAGAGAGAGAGAGAGAGATGGGCAGGCAGAGCTCGCTTATCCCCCTCACTATGACAGCAGGACCCTCACAGAATGTTGTCAGTTTTATAAATAAAAATAAAAAACACTGCATAGACACATATTTACATGTCAGAGATGAAATATGGATTGAAACTGTGTGTTCCATTGGTGCGGTTATATTTAGATATTGTTTTGATTTGCTGCGATCTGCCAGATAAACCTGCAGCTAGAATACACTTTTAACACCCATGTATTGTGTTATATTATTTAAGCCCTGTTATTTAACAGTCTTTGATACCAGACAACAACTCAGTGGGAAGATGAGCTGGGGTTTCTGGGAAGTGACAAAACCTAGCATTTTCGTGTGAAGCTTTTATATTCACTTTTTACCAGGAGCAAGAATGATTTGGTGCCTTTGCAAAGCTTAATTTAAATGTCATCATGTCGAGGTTTAGAAAAGAGGGCGATAACTGAGCCAGTTTGAACCTCAACTCTGAGAAACCCACAACATTTCCTATGATTTTACATCTGACAAACCCTAGATAACCCAAGATCTGAGTGTAACATCACGGCGGTCTCCAAGCAAAATACTACAAGATATTTGGTTTGTCACCACAAGGTGTGCTGGATTCGATAAGCAGTCCCATCCTGCAGATCAAAACCACAGCTAAATGAAGTAGAGTGGCCTTCATAAACTCATAGGCCTGGGTGAAGGATACACAAGCTTTGATGGGAATGGCTCCAATCTTTGACAAAGCCATCAGAAGCAAAGTCCAAGCTGTGGCCGGATTATACATAATTACACTGAGATTCAAAAGATACAAAATTCCCACCACCTCAAAATTATTTTTTCACTGCTGTGATTGTTTATTTGTTTTTGGGGTTTTTTTTGTTATAGAATTGTTTTCACAACATCCTCAGTGACCAAGTGATTTATTTCATGTGTAACAGACTAAATTAATGTAATGGATAATGAGATGTAAGCACTAATTCCCTCGGTTTCTCATTCTCTAGGTGCCAGTCTCACTCGGACAGAAATCAACAAAGCTGTTGCAATTTGAATATGCAAATTATGTTCTCCGCCCATTCCAAAGGAAAGATGGGCTACACCGATGTTCCGTGCACTCGTCTCGACCAGGGAACAAACTTTCCTCCCCCTTCTTTCCGAGCCCACTCCGTACCCATTATCCCCTCCGTTCAGGGACCTGATTTTGGGGAAGGGGGTGGGAACAAGCTGCATAATGGGGGTAGAGGATCTTCTAGCTACAACCTAATCAATCCTGAGACTGAGGCGAAGCCAGTGGCAAATTCCAGTGGATCACTTGCCAGCTCCTCTGTGGCGGTGCAGAATCCACAGAGCCTCACCTGCTCCGAGTCTGCACTGATGTCAAGGGGCCAAATCAAACACAAAAGCCTTGTTACCTACACAACAGCCTTGGGATCAGGTACAAGCTCCAGGAGAGCAAAGACTGTCATTTCTATGACTGTACTTGGATCGGGGGTGAAAACCATGCAGTACGCCGCCAGCATGCAGTCTAAAACTACCGGAGGACAGGAGGGACTGTCTGCTTTTGGGGAAGGACAGGATTATGTTTTACAAACCCCATTTGTGGGGGATGAAAAAGACAGCTTATTTCCTGATGGGGTTAGAGGTGTGACCTGCCTCACATATCCCGCAAGCTGATTGGATAAATGCAAAGATTGATTTGGAAAACTCCATGTTGGTGTGGATGGGGCAGGAACATCCCCGCTTCTGTAAAACACTTACTTTTGGAACTATTTTACTGCATTGTGAAGTACAACTACTGAACCGAATTTAAAACACTGACTTACTGACGACACAATGTGAATAGATGCGAGAGAATGAAGACTTTGGTGGGATGTTGATCTAAAGAGGTACTACAGAGGATTTATATGCCACTATTTAACAAAAGCTTCAATTTAGAAACCAAATAGTGTGTCATCTCAATGTTGTTTCTCTACTGTAAAGAAGAAAAAATATAATAGATGTCAAAACTATATGTATGTCATATATTCCTTGTATATGACATGCGAAGTGACGAAAAAATAAAGATGCAAAACATGCTAATGCAGAAGTTTTTTCTTTTCAATAACTGCTGTTCTATAATCCCAGCCCAGCTCTGTCTTTTTGTCTGTTTTGCTTGAGGTCTTGAGAAGAAAACGGCAGTTTCTGAATAAAATCTGAATGTCACCCTGTCATTTGATCAGAGAGTATCTGGCCGTTCCCGTGCGATCGATGTTGTGCATCTCACACCTTCTGTTTTTAGCAGAGAGCTCACTGAGCACCGCAGCCAGGTATCTGCAAACATCGCCTGAAACGATCCAAGGAACGTGCTGAATGGAGAGAAACCGGCAGAGTCACCATCTGTCTCCATGGCAACAGAGACAAGACCATCAACGGATTTAATCATTTACTTGTTTATGTCCAGTGAAAGTAGCTCTTGCTAATTGAGCCCAGACTCATTATTTTGGATCAGCTATTTTGAAACCGCAAAAGGGGAGGAAAAAAAGTTTCCTCAACTAGCTCGTTTTTTTTTTTCAGGTGAGGGTGGAATTAATCACCAGAAAGATTAAAGTACAGTGTCACTGATGTCCCTCATCGTGTTTACCTCAAACGAGTGACTCGCACCCAGAAAGCTTTATGAGTTATCATGCTAATTTTCTAAGCACGAGTCTCAGCGGGAGGTGACATTAATCCATATGAGAAAAAAAACAACAACAACCGCTGGCAGCTTGCTCCAACAATTTCTTCCAACTGAGCTCCACAGAAGCAACATTTGGCAATTCTTTTAATTAATTTGCAGATAAACATATTTGTTTTGCTCTCACGCACTGTGTCTCTATGCAGATCTTGTGTGAGCCATTGGCTCTGAAAATCATAATGGGTGATCCTTTCATTTTGTAAAAACATTACACGTTCATCCAACAGTTTAATATTCAATCTCAAGTCAATCTTTGCTCCGATGGGAGAGAGGCATGAAAACACTGATGTAATGTACAATGAGCTGGAATCCTGTGTGGATGTCTTGGTGGGGTGGTGGTGGTGTTGGTGGGGGGTTTGGTAGAACACTGCATCCCAGTGCTATTGCATCTGATTGAGAAGCAGGCCCATTTCTCCTCTATGCTGATATATTAATAAAGGCAGTATGTTTCTTTGAAGCAGGCTGCTAACAATAGAGAGAGTACAACCACACAGCACAATGGGTAGACCAACAGATTCTGGTGGGAAATGAATGCAAAGCTGAACACAAAGCGCAGAGAATGTAGACGCAATGAGGGCAGTGGAAAGATGTGAAATATGTCTGTCACCTGGAAGGAGCTGCAATAACTTCAAAATTACTTTTTTCCACAGCAATGCACCTTTGGTTTGTCTAGTTACAATTTTTTTTTTTTTTTTTGCCTAAAGCATTCACACTGTCTAGATGGTTCGCACTGGCACAGAATACAATTTGTTGGTAAAATGTGTAATTTTGTAAGGAAACTGCTAAGGAAAACACTTTCACAATTCAACTCACAGCCTAAACCGAAACTGAAGATTTCTGATGGATGATTAGCTTTTTCATTATTCAACAGATAAAAGATAATGAGTAATGCATGCATTCAGTGATATGGTAGATAAAAAGATCCCTTACTCTAAATAGCTTCGGTTTTGAAAGGATGTGAAGAACTTCTCATGTTTAATAATAAAAAAAAAAAAAAAATTATATTACAAATGGGTTGCTTAAACAATATCACACATGCAAATCAGTGCAATCTATGTGAAATGGAAGTCATTTGCACATATCCTGTAAAGAAATCCTAAAAAGGTCTAAATTTTTGTCTTGAAAAATGCCTTAATAAATTGTCCATTTCATTGATTTGATTATTGCTGCCCATGTTAAACCAGACATCATTTTATATTAAATGTAGGTGCATTCAGTAGTTCTTTGGCTAGCATTACCATCAATTTTCTTCAGTAAAAGTTATATAAATTATACTGATACTAGTGAGTTTTAGAGAGCGGTCTTCATTTTTTATTTTGTTTAAAGTGCCCCTATTATGCCATTTCGAATATAGCCTTAAAATCAGTGTGTAATGTAGTTGTAGTATGTGAATGTAAACAATCCTGCAAAGTTGTAAAGCCGAAAGTGCACAATAAAGTTATTGTTTCCCAAAAGAAAGAATCAACTCTGAGCAGCCTAAATAATTTGTCAGTAATTCAAATCCCACTTCTGTGACCAATATATGTCACGGTGCATAACATCACGATGCTGTGCCGGTGAATTTGTTTTATTAACACTTCCGAAAAACAAGGCTGCAAAGAATCAGTGGTTAAAATATTGTTTTCCACTGTACCACAGCAGTAAAACCCCAATCTTTTTTTATGTCCCCGTCATTTTACTGACGACTGCTTCTCTAATCTCAGGGATTCAATGCAGGATTCATCAAACGCTTGCTCTTGAAAGATGGCTCAGTACTCAGTTTATTTCGACCAGCTGGCTCCACTGAATCACAACTTGTAAGTATGAGAAATAATAGATGTTCTATCAAGTGTTCATAATACAGAACATTGGCAATGGGCTTATAGTTTCTGACAAGCGCTGTACGGGGTAGACTAATCATAACAGACTGGGCCATGCTTTAACCTTGCATGCATGTAAACCTATTGTAGGAGACTCCCAAAACGATATTAGGAACCTTAAAAATGGCATAATATGGGCACTTTAAGTTGATTTACTTGAAATTAAATTAATAACTATAGGCATATTTAAAAATTAAAAACTAATAAATATGACAAACACAACAAAATTACTCAAACTAAAATCGAAACCGGCACAATACTGTAATTGAATGTTTTTTTTTTTATAGCAATCTGCTGTAAGCACAATCTTCATCTGATGTGAGTATACCATTCTGATAACTCTTCACAAAAACATCCCTTTGTTAATTTGCAAAACTTTTTAAATGAGCACAAAAGTATTAAATGCAACTTTAATTAAGCAGTTAAGTGAAACTATACATCCTTAACATTCAGCATTTCCTTGAGGTACTTTATCACAAAGGGCTCTTCATAAAGCAGATGAATGGCATATATGTGCACAATAGACTGACTCTGAATTCTTCCCAGGTGAGACAATGGTTTGTGATATGAAGTTGACAATGAGACTGATTACATAAAAAGGGAACTTATGATTCTCCATGATTAGCTGCATCCCAGTGGTGCATCATTAAAACATACATGACTACTTTAATATACTTGATCATAAATCTACTGCCGCTGTTTACAAGAAAGTGCAAATTTGTTGTTACTGTTCGAGGCTAGTGACAACCATGCATTGTAGTAGCAAATGATACAAAACACTTCCATGTCTACCTAAGTATAACATGAACAAAATATATAAAAGGTGTCCATAAAATACAGTGAAATTACTTCATATCATGGAGTTGATTAAAAATGGGTCCAGTGAGAATACTGAAAAAAGCACGTGATCGATAAAACATTAAAACATTCAAATTCATTTCATGGTATATGCAACCCATTAAATTGGATTTTCACAATGAAATTCACAGTGATTTCAATAAACCAGGGTCAGTGGTGTGAGTCATGTGACATAAAGATTAGGGGCCGTCAATATCATAAGATACAAATTATTTAAAAATGGTTTACAGTAAGTTTTTCCTCTGGCAATACAGAATGCAGAAACAGATGCAACTAATTTGTTACATGTGTTACTCTCCATTCCAAACAGATTTTTCAACTTTGTGCCACACCAAGCTCCAACTACATCCAGACAGTGACGGACGCTTCGCTGACCACCACCTGCATCACTTCAGATACTACAACTAATACTACAAACTAAAATACTACAAACTAATAAACATGACTACTGCCTACTACACATATACTAGTTTTGCATATGCACATTTATTTAAATCTTCCTGAAAGTTTAGATCCACCTGCTGAGTTTCTTTCTCGGCTTCTTTCTCGTTCACACTAAACAGCTTTCAATTTTAGCAGTTTTGCTCACTGGTGGGGCTTTAGGACACTATTTTCCATAAAGCTGGTTTTATTGTGAAAAGAATAATAATAAAATAAAATAAAATAAAAACTTACATAGCTTAGTAACCCCACATTTTCTATTTCTCATGCACATATCCAAATTTTCTAATGAAAGATAAGCATTATGGGTTCTGGCTTTGTGATTCTTCTCCCATCTGATATTGGTGTACTTTTTGAACTTGTGTATAGCAGAATTGATAAGAGCAATGAGATTATGCTTATGAGCTTAATTAGAAAGATGGTATCTAATTTCTCTTGCAAATACAATTACAGGAAATCATGAGCTGAGGAGAGAAGGGGCTCTATAAGTGAGTGCAGAGAGGCTATAACACGAGAAACGAGTCTCAGTGGGTGTTTCCAAGGAAATTAGACGCAGAAATACACAATTATTTCTAAATTAATAGATGTGATTATTTGCCAAGACTCAAGATGTGTGAATACTGGCCACAATTTGATTAATCTCAAATTGAAAATAAACAAAGATGGAGTACTTGCCGAAGCACTTCAAATGGAAATAATGTTAATATTTATGTTGGGGAAAGAATCCATGATTTGGCGAGTTATATTATGTATATTTCTACATCTTCACTCACAAATACAAATGACGCCTAAAAAAATTATAATTATATTTTAAAATCTATACAGATTTGTAGTATTAAATTATTGATTATTTAATTGTTAATACATTATTTATATAATAGCACAAAACTGACATTAAATGACTCTGTTTGTACATGCATTGCACAGTTTTGAATCTGGGGACTGAAACATAATATCAAATCAAAGCCTTGTCTGCCAGGGACCGTTCTGCTGCAGCTCGACATATAAAGTCATCTAAATATGGTTTCACAAGAACTTTAAATCAACCAGAGGCGTCACTACTTTGGCTGGCTAATCCACATGGACTTTGCATCTTTTAAACTGCCTCATTAAACTTTTATATGAAATGAATAATCATCACAATTACATTTATTTGATCTTGGGCTCCTTGCACATGCCATACCCTGAGGATTCCTAAAAACCAAACTAACCTTAGCTTTCTTGTTCACTGGTCCAGCCAATTTACCCATTTCAGCAGAAGAGAAAGCAGATCTTTGCAAGGAGGACAAGAAAAGAGAAAACAGCATGTTGAGCGAGCTCTGCATGATCTCTGGCAAATAAATACACTACTGTAAGCTATTTTTGGTGTTTGTGGATAAGATAAGAAGAGCGAACAGAAGGAAGTGATGGAGAACAAGTGTATCGGACACAGGCAGGAACAAGAGAAATAAAGAGACAAAGATATCGCTCGACATTATGATTCCTTTCATGTTGTATACAATCACTTCAAATCACAGAGGTTGAATTACATTTTTAAGATGCCATTATAGATAAACATTTACAGTGCTTTAAATATAGGTCTATGTTGATAAATCTAACTGCATTCTTTTATTTCTTCCATTTGATCCAGTATTCAGTAAATCTCATTAACGTGGAGAGGTACTCAAATTAGCCTAATTGAGTTTCAGATATCGCCTGCATGTATCTTCTGTTGTGTGTTTCTGTGTTGCTCTTCTATTCTCATGCTGCTAAACAAGCAAGCTAGCAAAAGACAATGAGAAAAACAACAATAATGACACATGGAAAAGGCTGGGGAAAAGAGAGACAAAGGTTGAGGAAAAAAGAATGAGAAAAAAAGAGACTGTAAGAAACAATGAAGGGAATTGGAAAGAAGAACACTTTGGTGTGAGTCAGCCATTTGGAAGATATCCCATTGTGGGGTCACAGGGTCACCACAGCTTAAACTAGATCTGTTGACCTCTTAGTCTCCAGACTGTGAAAGTGTTTGTTTAGGTTCCATGGCCTGGAGGTCAATGTTTTATTTGGACACGCTCTACCCTTCCCTTGAAAACAGTGTTTCTATCGCTGGAGATAATCCATCATTCCCTATTCACTGTTGGGAATACACAGTTATAGATTTACAGGTTAGAGCAGTGCTTTAAGGGTCATTCCTGTTACACAGTATACATTTTCATGTCTTCAACATATTTATCCAATATATTAGGCATTAACGGACATAGGGTGCATGCGAATATACATTGTGATTAGAATAATTATATATATACTAGAAAGAAAGTCACATAGGCTTATATGATAGCCAAGAGTGTAAAAAAACTCATATTGTAATTAAAATAGTAATAATATAAAGCCTCAATTATGAGAAATAATGTTGCTATTGTTAAAAATAATATTACAAAATAGAAGTGGTCACAATTTGACAGATCATAGCAAACGAATGTTAAGATAAAGTCACAATTAGGAGAAAGTAAACTGAAATGGCGTAATAGTCACAAGATATAAACTCGCAATTCTGAAAAACAAATTTGAAACTGCAACATAAAATCAAAATGTGCAATTTTGAAATAGTCACATTGAGAGATATAAACTTGCAATTATTAAAATCTAATCTGATATTGTAATATAAAACCACCATGACGAGAAATAAATGGTCAATTTTAAGATACAAAGACACACTGTGAAATATAAAGTCATGGGTTTAATTATCTGTGGGAAATAATGCACAATTATGAGAGAAATTGAATCATAACTGCAAAATAAATTGCAATTGCCTTACCATTTTTTTCATATGTTTGGAGTCACATAAAGTGGGTAATTGTATTTCATTTTGCAGTGAACTAATTTCAAGTCAACAGATTTACTGTACTGCATTTCAGGAATTACCATTAAATCACTCCCCACTCATTCACGGCCATCCGTACATGCAGGATGAATACACGTGGAATGTATTAAAAAGTCATCTAAAACAGTGTTGTGTATTAATGGTGGAGTAATTTTATCAGTCCTCGAGTGTGCATTATATGCAGCTACTTATTATAGGATGGAGAGCTAGTACTAAATCACCATTAGTAACCTCTGATACCAAAAAGAAGATTCCACCCCCACTAATGCTTCACAAATACTAGCAAGCTAGATAAATATCCACAAGGCTGTTTTTCCAACCAGCTCCATTCTAACAATGAAAAAACATGAACTAAGCAAGCTCTGATAAAGTCTTTTCAAAAGCAATAATTCAGTATTTCCCGAAGTTTAAAATGCCAGAGTGATAATTTTGTTTCAATAAAGAAAAATTCCCAGGTGTAACATGTTTGTTTACTGTTTGTTTTCCCTCCCAAACCTTTTTGAAATATGCTTAGAATCTAGTGTGTAGAGCGCAAGCTGTAGCCCGAGGTTTAATACAACAGTAATTTGTCATGAATGGAAGTTTGTGTGGCCCCAACAGTCTTTGGATCTTCTCTGCAGTCTAGACAGCACTCTAAGATGGCAGCCTGGACCCACGATGAGCGTACAAATTACTCTCAGTGTAGTCTGCGACTCTCATGCACTCACTCTGGCGATGATCCAGTTGTCTGGTACTGCCCTTTCCACTTCAATAAGAAGCCAGCTACGCTCTCTCTCATTCATGCACACACCAAGACACTTCCATCATTTATTCTAATGTCAACACAAAAACAAAACAATGCATCCTTGTTCAAGCCCACAGCCGTGCTGAGACAGAGAGAGGTTTAAACAAATCAGACATTAAATCTGCTTCAATTAGCAGTCTACCAGAGAATGAGTAAGGAAACGCTCACAGATCTCTTAGAAATTTTTAGGAAAACACTCTTAGGTGTAAAATGTGTTTTGTCACCTAAAACACAAAGGCATACACACAGGTGGAGAGGAAACTAGGGCTGTTGATCAAGAAAATGTGTTACATGACATGCTGAAAATAACTCAAATTAATCATAGAGATCAATATTTAATAAAAAATAAAAAAATAAATAAATTACACAATTTAATTGGTACAGGATTTAACGCTTTGAAAAAAAGGGCACTCTTAAGGACATGGTTCACTTGAAAAAAAACATCACGGATTCACCCATATGTTGTTCTAAACCCATCTGACTGTGTTTTCTTCTGTGAAACACAAAATAAGATTTTAATAATAAATATGCATCCATTGGTGAATTCAATACAATTGCAGTATAACATTGCAGTATAACACTTTAACAGAAAATAAAAAACTCAAAAGTGTCAGTAAAACTATATGCGGCTTGCTGATCATTTCAAATGTTTTGAACCATTTTGATGAAAAACAACTTGATTTTTACAATTATTCATTTAACATTCATTAAATATTTAAGCAACTTTACAGTAAAACTGTTGCAAATGCCACTGTTTTTCTCATGCTTCACTCTCCTGTCTAGGTGGCAGATGAGCTATTCCTAATTCTTCTGGCATTTGAATAATTTCATAATAATAATTGTATTAATTTGATAGGTAAAAATGTATAGCCTGAATGCACTGTAAGTCGCTTTGGATAAAAGTGTCTGCTAAATGCATAAATTAAATTAAAATAAATTATTTTTTATTTAATTTAATTAAATTTTTTTAAATTAAATGGCAGTTGGTAAACTATCATAACAGGAATCAAAGTTTGGGGTCGGTAAGATTATTTAAAATAGTAATGCTGTGAAATATTATTACAAATTAAAATGACAGTTTTCAAAGTTTATATATTTTCAAATGTAATTTATTCCTGTGTTGGCAAAGCTGCATTACCTCAGTCTTCGGTGACACAAGATCTTTCAGAAATTATCTTAATATGCTGATTTTGCATCAAGAAACATTTATTATTGACAGATGTTGAAAACAGTTGTGCTGCTGCTTAACAGATTACATACAGATCAAAGCTTTTCACTTAATTGCACTTAATTACCATTTTAAATTAATGGCCCTAACAAATATCTAAATACTTTTTCGAATAAAGGGAGCATAACAGTGTGCAGATCTTTTTTTATGCTATTTGATTTACCCTTTGATCTTGCACCTGGTCAAGACTTTTTTGGATTTGTGTATTTCCACTTTTTCTTTATGCCTAAAAAATATCAGAACAAAGGTGCAGCTCGGGATCAGACAAACAGACAACAATATTCATCTAGTCAACAGACATACATGTTTTATTAGTTTTTTTATGGGCCTTAGGACAGGACTGAAAATTAGCCCTATTAAAGCATGGATGCATGCAGATGAAGATGTGTGAAAAGCAGCCCAAACAGCATCAGCATTGCATTAAAATACATTCAGTCTACAAAACAAAACAACACAATATCAAAGCTTTGATCTTTGCTCACATATACTCTCTCTCTCTCTCTCTATAAGTCAAAGGTTTGGAAATTGAGAGCTTGTTTATGAGGGATGGAGGAAAGGAATGGTGTTTGAGTGACAGCAGTAAAAGGCTCCCTGGCCTGTCCACTCTGATGAAACCTGTTCGCCTATTCAGCAGTGTAGGTTGAAGTGTGTATCCGCTGAAAACATCCCAGGAGAGGTCAATGCAAGGGTTGTATTTGCACTGTCAGACATTAACAGACATACACACAGTCACAAACCCAGATAGTGTGTTTGTCACTCCATCTCAGTGTCAGTGTCACCACAGTTAAGAAGAGACTGGCAGAAGGACACAGGGTCATCCATAGGAGCCAGACCGCAGAAGCCCACCAAAAGGTAAGACCACAAATTAAAAAGCGGGTTAAGAAAACACTCTTGTGTGAATGACAGAAGAAGAGCAAGAGTTTGTCACATCTTAGAGCCTTTGTTCATAAACACTGTTTCATCTCAACTGATTCTTCTCAGTTTTTGCTTTTTCAGTCTGGGAGCTCCTGTATTCACCCAGTGAACACTGTCAGAGCTGGTCTGTGACAAATGAGTGAAAGGAACTGCAGACTTGACTGAGTAGGACTGGGAATTGAGAACTGCTCCATTTAAAATATTAACGCCAGAATCAAATTTGTTTCATGGTGTTCTAACAGTTCCTGAACATTGTTAAATAAATTTGTTAACAACTTAAAACATAGTTGTTTGAACGTTATAGGTCAACGAAAATAGTTAAACTATAGCAATTTGATTGATGCGTTATAACTATGAATGTTTTCAACTCAGCTGCATATCTAAAGAACGCTGGTAGTTCGTCATTGAATTCAATTCATACTCGGAAAGTTGAAGCCTGCATTGCATTATCCGCGCTAATCACATGCAACACAAACACATAACAGTGCTAGTGTCATCCGATTCCCAGATGAACGACTCTAGATGCCGTTTTTTTTCACTGAACTGAGTCACAAACTCATCAATCTTAAATGGCCCACTACAGAATAATTCCAAATTGTTTACTGAAAATCTGATTTACTAACTTGATGAACTGCTGATCATTACTATTAATTATACTTTATTAAAATACACATAAATTGTTTTTTTTTAACAATAACAATGTCATGAATACATTAGACTATTACCAGAGATTACATCATATTACCATATAAAACAATAATACTGTACAAAACAAGATTACTAATAGGCTATAGGCTCAGGATTGTGGTTAGTTTTTACATGTGTTTTGGTCATTATAATGTTTATTTATTATTATTATTTATTTAACGCAGAAATCATAATGGTAGATTATTGCCGCTATCACTTATGCCATAAAAATTGCACAGACAAAGACATATGTTTTTATATTTATTGTTGTTCACTGTGATAATTACATTGTACGTAATTAGTGCATCATGTAATTAGGTTTTGTCTTATATTTCTATCATATAATAAGCGATATCACAAGCAGTGAGCACTGTTTTTGTCCTGAATTGCACGAGTGCAAATTAGATTTTTGACAACAGTTCAGTAAGTTAATATTGTATTATATTTTATACACAATATTGTCTGCTTTTGCCAACGAAAATATTACCTATTTTTAAGTCCACGGCAGATCTGTTGAGCATCTCAGAGCAACACAGCGGTGTTTAGATTAGGAATCAATTTGCATTTTGAATGAATTCATTACGTATGGTAACCCTTGTTCCCTGAAGGAGGGAACGGAGTCGTCACATTGATGACCGTCGAAATTGGGATATCGTTTCAGTAGACCAGTCTACTTCGAGTTTAAACTAAATGAGCCAATGCACATTGGCATGCAATTATTGGATCCAGCTGCCGTGGATCACAGCGCAAGTATAGTAAGGCAGCGGGTGCAATGCATACCAGGTTTTCGCTGAGGAGCCGAGCAGGTGACCCGGCGGTTCAGCTGTGGTACAGCAACCGTGGCAACAGGACCATTCCGTCCTTTAGGGAACGAGGGTTACCATACGTAACCGAGACGTTCCCTTTCAATCGGTCACTATCGATGTCTCATCGATCCTACCAAAGTGCCATGGGTGCTGCCCCTTTCAGTGCCCTGTGTGAGCCGCCTGTGCCCCTATTAGGTGTAAGCCGGGGCTTGGAACAAGTAGGTCCACTCACCATTGTCAAACCACTACCTCACTAGGTGAGATTGGGTAACACTGGGAAAACGTACCCCTTACGCTTGGAACAGGGATGCTGCGGAAGCCCCATCCATCCCGAAGGAGTTTTCGGAAGCAAATACACATATAGCATCCGTTTGTGTAGTGTATACGGAGAAATTTGAGGTGATTAAAACCCTCTTGGAAAGGCAGAAGTCTGCCGGGGAAACACGGGCTCTAAGGCTATACCGTGTACAATACACATATGAGTACCGCTTAGGTCTCAATATGGAACCCAGCCTTCCATGGTTCTCAAGAAATTCATCATGAAGACCTGTCGCCAGACGTTCTGCTGCGTCCAGCTGCCTAGGGTGATGGAGGATCTCAACAGGGTCTACAGTAAGGAGCAGTTTAAGCAAGCCGACACTAACCGGGGCCTCTCAGTGCCCCTACCCATTTTGGTGTCTCAGTGCCACTACACCAAGGCTTTAGAACCTAGCAAATGTGTTAGGGGTCACCCAGCCCGCAGCTCTACAAATATCTGTCAGCGAAGCACCACGAGCCAGCGCCCAGGAGGATGCAACACTTCTAGTTGAGTGAGCTCGCAACCTGAACGGGCAGGGCACACCCTGTGCCTGATAAGTCAGGGCTATGGCATCCATAATCCAGTGGGCCAGACACAGTTGAGCAGAACGATACTAACGCTCGGCTCCGAAGCGAAAAGCTCATATGCATTGCACCTGCCACCTTATTATACTCACGCTGTGATCAGCGGCAGCTGGATGCAATAATTAAAAAATAGATTGGTCTATCGAAGTGATATCCCAATTTCGTCAGTCATCGACGTGACGTTGAGAGTGACCGACTGAAAGGGAACCAATAATACAAAGGCCCATTCATAAAGAGAGCCATTACTTTAGTCCTGATTGAATCAGCCATTTCTTTCAATGAAGCGAATGAATGAATGACTCAATGACTCATGCAGACATTTACCACCAACTGCTGGAAGTTTTAGCAAAGTAGTTGTCTCTCAACAGCTTTGTTTTAGTTTATTTCATAAAAAAAGAAAATAATATTGATTAAAGGATAGTTCACCCAAAAATGTTGTTGTCATTTACTCACCCTCATGTTGTTTCAAACCTTACCTACTTTACTTAGTCTGCTATTTTCTTTTGCAGAGTTCATTAAAGAAGGTATTTATTGATGTTTTGGTAGCCAGTAACTTTAATTGCATAAACAAAAAAAATAATGAGATGTTTCTTTCTAAAGCTACTATTTGTATGTCTGCTTGATGCTTTTCTCATTTGTGTGTATTTGGGATTAATATATATATATATATATATATATATATATATATATATATATATATATATATATATATATATATATATATATATATATATTTCATTACTAATGTACAAATTTCATATATTTCATATTTATATTTTCATATATTTCATATATTTGCAAAAATCCATAGACAAATAAACAAGCATATGTGATGTTGAACAGCTTTCTTCTCTAGATGGCTTCTCTTCCTCCATCTCATGGGTCACAATAAAAATCGGGCAAATCAATAAATAATAAATAAAATACAACTCACAATCATAAATGTGAAGGGGCACTATCACAACCTTCCCAGCAGTCACATAAAAATATTTATCAGTGTCACAGTTTTGACTGTTATCTGTTTCTTCGTCTTTGGTCTGGAGAAGACAGGATGTCCTGTTAAATTTGTGGTTACAACAGAGATGGTGCTGTCAATCAACTGAAAACTTTAATTGAATTAATGGCATCATATGGCGATTAGTAAATCTAATTAATTGCATAAATTAATGATTGCAGAGAAAATTGCTTAAATGAAGGCAATTCAAATACATTAGGCAATTAGTGTGACAAATCAGTTAAACAGACATTACAAAAAGATGATTTCAAAATAAATAAATATTGTTATTTAATATCAATGAACGTAATATTAATTTCACATAGATTGATTACATTGATTGTTTTTCACCTTTGTCCAAATATAGCTTGACAAGTCGTAAATAAAACTGCCTGTCTATATGCTGGTTTCACTGAGGCACAGCTGGCACTGATGACAGACTCTGACAGAGGCTTCCTCGAGAGAATGACCTGCAGGAGGCGAAAGGGGACGCGTCCTCTGAGGTACCGAAGAGAAAAGCAGCAGGGTTTTTCTCAGATGCTAAAAAACTGGCTCACACACTGTGAAAAGAAGGTTTCGTTTCAGACACTTACTTCCTCCATCATATTATGTAGAAATGAGGAATGTGTGACCTTTGCAGTGTAAATGAGTTCTGAATACGGAATTAGAGGCATCAAGCCAAGCACAGTATGACTGCTTCGTATGTGCATTGGATTACCTCTCGTGTCTTCTCTCTTTCTGTTTAGGTCAAATTGACATGACATGTCAGCCTGTCTGTGTCACCATTGTCTCTCATTTTCCTC
This sequence comes from Carassius gibelio, assembly GCF_023724105.1. Classification (NCBI taxonomy): domain Eukaryota; kingdom Metazoa; phylum Chordata; class Actinopteri; order Cypriniformes; family Cyprinidae; genus Carassius; species Carassius gibelio. The sequence continues at coordinate 17,541,410 of NC_068382.1, read as the reverse complement.
CACTTTCATTTCCTGAGCCGTCTGAGGAAAATATGGGCTTGGGCCAGTTGGACCAATTCTGGCCGTAGTAATTATGTTTTGAGAGGGAGGCAAGGGCACTGACATACTACTGATGATGGGTTACACTACCCCACTGTGGTCGCACTGAAAAACAGTGGCCTTTAGTGGTCATTGCTGGATACAGCTACTCACAATCCCACAGTTGTTGTTGTTTTTGTTTTTTCCTTAGCAATGGAAGACAGCTGTCAATGCAGATCTCTATCTCCTCTGCTCCATCCTTCAATTTAAGAAGTAACAATTTTTTATGCTCAAGCCTGCATTAAAACTACTCCATGACAGTAAAGATCAAACAAGTTCAGCGTATGCTGCTGTGGCGCATTAAATAAACACCAAGTATCAATCTGAATACAAGATGCACAGCGATCAGATGGAGTGAATAATCATTATTTAATGGTCTCGCATGGAAACCGTCTCCTCCCAGTCCTCTACTGTATATAAGGGCCAATTTGGCTTGACAGGTCATCAGATGAAGATGAAGGGTACTCCTGTTTTATTAAGCAACACTGACATAAACATCCAACACACATCTTTGACTGCAGAAGAGATTTTAAAAGCCACCGCTTTCCACATAATGGATGTGAAGCCCCAGGCCCGTCGTCAAGGGGGGGCATCGGGGGGCAGTGCCCCCCCAAATGACTTTTTGTGCCCCCCTAAACGTAATGCACAGAACAATTAACCAAACTTGCATTACTGTGCATTCACACCGCCGGCGTCGAGAGCGTCAAAGTGGCCGGAAGTCATTCATTTTCAATGTAAACCGGCGTCGAGCAGCGGCGCAACTTGGCCTTTGAGAGCGTCGAGCAGAGTTTAAATCAAGGCAACTTTATGGTAATGAGCTATGACGCGGTTGGGCAGCAACCAATCGGAACGTAGAAGTCAACCGCTTGAGAGGATTCCAGAGGACGCAGCTCCGATCACATTAGTTCCCAAGCAAAATAGAGGACAGGTTGATTATTGCTGTTTCGCGTTTGCAGTAATCTATGATGTGTCCCTGTTTGCGTACAGGGACATAAAAAATAATTAAAAGTGATACGTGGAGCAAGGTGTCTGAGATGGTTCATTTTAAGTAAAACATTTAATGAGATCAACTTATAACGTTACCCTCCTTGTGGTTAGTCTGCATAAGATCAACAAGTCTGTTTGCTTTGCGGCCACTTTTACTATAAAATAAGCATTCTGTCTACGTCAGAGCATCTGACAGCTCACGAATCTTTCTGCAGCGTCGTGAGAGATTTTGGACGCTTCCGACGCCGCCGGTGTGAACGCGCAGTTAGACTTTTAATATTGGATGTTTTTGATTTAGATCATTTCCTTATTAACGTTGTTTCAGCAGAACTTGGCTCACAGGAACAGTAATCACTACAACGGTAACAATAGAAATGCATAACACATTACCTTCAGAAATGATTCAGACGATTCATTATTCAACGCATTATTACACATAACATAATTTTAAATATAATTATATTCATAAATTACTGTTAAAACATCCCAAAACAGCACCCAAACCTTGCAAAGACCTACCTCATTAATTATTCAAATGCAACAGCCAATGGCAAGTCTCCAGCAGCAGACCTTTCAATATGTTATTTTTGTGTTAGTAGTTTTATTAATTCAAATTACAATATGCAGTTTGTGTGTAAGTATATGTATATGTATATATAAATCATGCAATTCATTTAGTTAAGTATACAGTATTGTATTGTTTATAGAGCTCGGGCGTAGACGTCATGGAATGGTGCATTGTGGGTAACGGTGGCCATTTTAGAGGCATCGCAAAGCAGGTTTGTAGTAAGATAATAGCCAGTCTCCAGAAGAAGTTAAAGAACGTGACAAAAAAAGTTGCCTATACCTATACGGACAAACTTAATAATGAAGCCAAACAACGCTAATTAAAAAAAAAAGAGGTTGTAGGCGGAATCGATCCCTATGAACACATGAAAGTTTACCAAGCCTCAGTTTCCCTGATAATTTATCCTACCGGGTCTGTGGAGTGAGCGCTTACACCTCCGATCAATTTAAAAATGTCACTTTCACTTTTTAAAAAGTCACTGGAGGCTCACCTGCAGATCATAAATGGATTTGCAAATTAAACGTGGAGAAAACAATCTTTTTCACTAAGGAAATGTTAACATTAACCAAGCATCAGTGGTGACACACACACACACTTATCAGATTCTGCGAGCTATGAAGCTTGTCTATGCGGGTTTGTTACACTTCCGGAGTAATTACTCACCTATCATACTTGCAAAAATCCACTGTTTTCCTCCGGTAGTTCTGTAATCCGGTATAATATTGACGAACATTCACCTCAGACACAACCCACCATTCACCAAAACAAGACGCTTAACTTCCTATTTTGAAGTTCGTTCCAGTTTTTTTTTTTTTTTAAACAAGTTGTTCAAATTTGTTAAATACAGTCAGCACAAAAATATCAAAAAGCAAATTAAGTTCAGGATTGGGTCAAAAGAAAATGTTTAAACAAAAAATACAGACACTAAACTGACTCCCTTACTGGCCAAAAACTAGAGAAAACGTAATGTGTTTGTGTCTGAGTTTGTGTGTGTGTGTGTATGTGCGAGAGAGAGAGAGACCATACACAACATGTCTCACCATAACTATGTATTATAATATTATCGAAGGTGATGGTTTCCCTCCGTACAGTGGCGACCCAAGCCATCTGACGCCTCTTGGTGATTTCAGACACCTTGTGTTTTTTTTCCAAGTAGGAAAATGTTGAAAACTAATATGATTCACGAGGCGTTTGCCCTGTCGATCATGAAACCGATTACAGCAGTTCACAATACAGCAATACTGAACCATTTTCCAAAAAAAATCAAAATTAATGACCAAATGACCAACGTTACCTAATGCCTACTATACAGTACATCTACTTCTGTACCGCGATTCCCACAATGCATTGCGACGTGACGCAACGATCCCGACCTCTATACACAATTCCCTTGCGCAGCTGAGCTGCACATTGCATGCGATCTCAGAATAAATTTTTGGCGGTTTTGGAAATGTTAAGAGACAATAAACAGAGACGTTGAGATCAAACGGTGAAGTATTTTATTTGAATAATTGAACAAAACAAGACTATTGTGGTCTATTTTAGTTATAGCCTAATATGGGTTTATGTTATGGTCTGTCTCAGATCATTAAAAAAAGTGTGCCCCCCTATGAAAATTAAATGCCCCCCCATTTGGTTTGTTCTGGCGACGGCCCTGTGAAGCCCTCTCAGGTCACAAGTCTACAGGGTTGAGCGGAAAGGAAAGAAAACATGCAGATTGCTGCTGTGTGGTGCGAAAGGCTAAATGACATAATTGGTCTCGCTCTTTGCCCAAATTCGCGCACCATGAATTAGCTGCATTAGTGTAAACACTGAGCTTTGGACAGGCATGACACGGTTTTGTTTTTGATTAATTGTATTTGATAACGTGTCTCACTGTTAGACATGATTATTACATCAATGGTGTAATAAGCATGTGTGTTGGAGTTCTCCCATGAATGCGGGAGCCTCTTTGACAGGTTTTAGCAGAACATATTACAGCTGTAGTGTTTTTGGATGTACAATTTCCATAAAACGTTTCTGTTTGACAATGGCTAAATGCATTAGTTTGTTCATTTTCTCTCTTTCTCTCTTTTTTCTCATTCTTTATTCTGTTTTCCTGACTCTTGTTCTCTGTTCCCCTTTGGCTAATAGTGACCAGGATGAATAAGTGACACTAGAATAATAGTCAGGAGAGAGAAGAAGAGTAATTATGAGGTCAAGGGGGTTTTATGCAGAGCATAAAAAGCCCCTTGTAGAAATCAGGTCCGAAGGGCAACAAGGGACAAGAGGTGAAGAGAGACATGAAGATGAAAATACTGATGTCAGAAAGACAATTACAATACACCAGAGATGGGACCAAGTCACACATGTGCAAGTCTCAAGTAAGTCTCAAGTCTTAACCTTCAAGTCTCAAGTAAGTCCCAAGTATTTTTTTCTTGGGCAAGTCAAGTCAAGTCAAGTCACAAGCTATGTCAAGTCAAGTCCAAGTCAAGTCACCTTAATATTGTTATTTTACCTGCAGAATCTGATCTTAATAAAGTTAAAAGACAAGATATAAGTAACTGTCAGTAAATTAAAATAATTTGGATTTGCATTGTAAATACTCATGTTCAGTAAAATACATCATGGAATCAAACAAAATTGTAACTTCCTAAAATTATTTATTTTTCACTTCTGCCAACAGTGTTTGAAATGTTTTACATTTTCAACATTGAGTCCATAAAACTAAACATCCAACAGACTCCTCTCTGAACACCTCTCTCTCTCTCTCTCTCTCTCTCTCTCTCAAACACAGTTTACATACAACATTAAACTGTTACATTTCTCCTCTCTCTCTCTCTCTCTCTCTCTCACACTCTCTCTCTCTCAAAGTATAGAATATAAATATGACGTATTTTCAGTTGTTTCATACTTTTTTTATGTACAGTACAGACCAAAAGTTTGGACACACCTTCTCATTCAAAGAGTTTTCTTTATTTTCATGACTATGAAAATTGTAGATTCACACTGAAGGCATCAAAACTATGAATTAACACATGTGGAATTATATATGTAATTATATACATAACAAAAAAGTGTGAAACAACCGAAAATATGTCATATTCTTGGTTCTTCAAAGTAGCCACTTTTTGTTTTGATTACTGCTTTGCACACTCTTGACATTCTCTTGATGAGCTTCAAGAGGTAGTCACCTGAAATGGTCTTCTAACAGTCTTGAAGGAGTTCCCCGAGAGATGCTTAGCACTTGTTGGCCCTTTTGCCTTCTGTCTGCGGTCCAGCTCACCCCTAAACCATCTCGACTGGGTTCAGGTCCAGTGACCCCATCACTCTCCTTCTTGGTCAAATAGCCCTTGATGCCTTCAGTGTGACTCTACAATAGTCAATAGTCATGAAAATAAAGAAAACTCTTTGAATGAGAAGGTGTGTCCAAACTTTTGGTCTGTACTGTACATAACAAAAAAGTATGAAACAACTGAAAATACGTCATATTTATATTCTGTACTGTATATATATATATATATATATGTATATATATATATATATATATATATATATATATATATATATATATATATATATATATATATATATATATATAATGTATGTAATATGCACTTGTCATGATTGGGTAATCGCGGCAGCTACATTTGTGTTTCTGATTAATTGTTTTGCTCTATGAGAAAGACAAGGTAACAAAATATTCGGGGCTTATGCCCCCTTAGCCCAGCCCTAGCGCCGCCCCTGGAATGCGTTTTTTTGACGGCCTGCTAGCGGATCATTAGGGGCTGTTCACATCATGTCTTCTGTGCGCGCAAGTTCGTTATTTCCAATGTAGGCGCGCGGTATGCGCGCTCATAATGGAAGCAACGCCCTCAACATCTAAACTTTTCAGAATGCCGCAAGCGCACCGCAGGTCATGTGACAATAACTAACCAATCAGCTTCATCCTTTCTCGTATCAACGTTGAAAGCTCAGCTAAGAAATCCATTTATCCTTTGATGAAATTTCCGCGTTTTCATTGAGAGAGAGCGTGTCATGGATGCTTAGCAACGACAGACGCCCCAGGAGCACTTCTGCCCGAGCGCTTTGGAAAGAAGGAGAAAGCGGCGCGACTAGCGTTTTCCACGCGTTTTTAGGCGCGAACTATTGAAGACAAAAGCGATGACCCTCGGTACCTCTCAGGCTGACATGTTGATGTGATGTGATATCTGATTTAAGTGGGCGTGGTGTGTGTAAGGTAGAGAGGGCATGACTGATGATAGTGTCCTGATCCAGTCACGACGCTATTCTCAGCCTGCGCTCCAGCTGAGTAATCAACTTTATTTTTAAAAATAATTTATATATTTTATATTCAAACTGAAAACATGATGTAATTAACACTCAAGTCATTCAAGTCATCGTGTCTCAAGTCAAGTCAAGTCCCGAGTCTTTAACTTCCAAGTCCGAGTCAAGTCTCAAGTCCTAAAAATAGCGACTCGAGTCGACTCGAGTCCAAGTCACCAAGTCACAAGTCCCCATGTCTGCAATACACAGAGCCAGTGATTGGGAAACTGCTTTGACAACATAACATGTCAAGCTACAAACTTCTTATTTGTCCAAGTAAATAAACTGCAGGACAAACTGCACTTTTGAAGAAGTAGAAAGTTACAAGCTAAAAAAAAACCCCGAAGGGGGGCAGGTCGTATAAAGGCCACAATTAGCAGCATTTATTAATGTCACATTTGTATTCATTCTAGTGAACTGGTTCAACTTAAATCCTCCTCTTCTCTTATGTGGCTTTAGAAAGTTTGGTTAATTCTAGTGAATTCAGTTTGTTCTACAATGTTGGGGAAAGTTAAATTTAAAAATAATTTGGGCCAATTCACACTATTAACTAACCATTATCTAACTTTTGCCTCAATTAACTCCTTATTTGATGCTTACTTACATTTTATAAGGTAGTTGTTAAGTTTAGGGAATTGGGTAGGATTATGGATGTCATGCATTATATGTACTTTATAAGCACTAATAAACAGCCAATATGTTAATAATAGGCATGCTAATAAGCAGCTAGTTATCAGTATGAATTGGACTCTATACTAAAGTGATACTGTAATGAATTACAATATTGCGTTACTCCCTAAAATAGTAACTAATTACGTTACTTTGTTGGATCGCTGAAGGTCAGCAGTATTATTAATTTTGAGGAATAATGAATGTGTTTTTGTGCAAGTGAGACAAGTAACTGCATGTTCACATTTAGTCTAGAATTACAGTAACAATCATGTTGCACACACACACAATGTCTCTGCACTTATTCCTGATTTCTTTCACCATGGGGACAAAAGAGCTGAAAGTCAATAAATCGGAAAACAACGTAACTGTCATTCGAAAAAGTAGATCCAATATTTTTTTTTATTTTTTTTTTTTATTAAAAAGTATTGCATTACTTAATAGTTACTTGAAAAAAGTAATCTGACCACTGATTACATTACCCCAAACACTGTGTTTCTTCGACTTTGGAGGTATTCTAGGTTTTTATTTATATTTTGTTTAAATGTATCTTTTCAAGTTCACTACAGTACATTTAACAGGAAAATACTATTTACAAATTTCATATTTAATCCAATGCATTACTTGCCGATTTGTAATTGTTTGTGAAATTTACTAGTTTCGGAGTTTCTACATAAATTTTATTCAGTGTATTTCACAAAGATCCACCACTTGGGAGATTTCTGCTCTTGCACACTGACGGGGCAATATCTTTTTAAATATATAACAATCAAAAGACATAATGATCAGACGCAATCAGAGCAGTATTTATCTGGTACAAAAATAATAAGATTGTCAATTAGGATGACAACTAGAAAATGAGACCTCATACTTCAAACCAATAATTATACAGCAAACCAAAGTCCCTTTAAGGCCATTATTTTCTTCTCAAGGACTACTTTGTGTCCAGGGTTAAAAAGAGGGGTGTAGGTGGGTTAACACCATTTGCTAGTGCAGAACTATGGTAATATGAGTCGCAGATGTAAGATTACACCATAATAAAAAGAGAGGGAGAAAGCGACATATCAGATAGCATGCCCACACTCACACACACACATACAGTATAGACCAAAAGTGTGGACACACCTTCTCATTCAAAGAGTAAAATTACTATATTTTCATGACTATGGAAATTGTAGAGTCACACTGAAGGCATCAAGGGCTATTTGACCAAGAAGGAGAGTGATGGGGTGCTGCGCCAGATGACCTGGCCCCCACAGTCACCAGACCTGAACCCAATCGAGGAGATTTAGGGGTGAGCTGAACCGCAGACAGAAGGCAAAAGGTTCAACAAGTGCTAAGCATCTCTCGGGGAACTCCTTCAAGACTGTTGGAAGACCATTTCAGGTGACATCCTCTTGAAGCTCATCAAGAGAACGCCAAGAGTGTGCAAAGCAGTAATCAAAACAAAAGGTGGCTACTTTGAGGAACCTAAAATATGACATATTTTCAGTTGTTTCACACTTGTTTTGTTATGTATATAATTCCATATATAATTCCACATGTGTTAATTCATAGTTTCGATGCCTTCAGTGTGAATCTACAATTTTCATAGTCATGAAAATAAAGAAAACTCTTTGAATGAGAAGGTGTGTCCAAACTTTTGATCTGTACTCTACATACTGTATATACAAACTCATCTCAAATATTCACATTGCATCAATAATTAAATATCAATTCTTCTTTCGCAATAGTATGTCTGTTTCAAAATTTGACCTCACTGAGTAATTGCTTGCATATTGTTTGTTAATCTGACATATTAGGCTAATTGTTGACATACAGGTGAAGCCTAGAGAAAACTATTCAAGTCAGTTCATCAAAAATGATATAAATAGACATTTTAACCTGCAAAGGAGCTGAACATTTTTTTTTTTCTTTTTTCGAGCTGTCACATTTCGAGCTGCAGGTAGCAGTGTCAGACACACCTGGTCTGTAGGGTCACTGCAGGAGACAGATAGAGAGGGGAAAGGGTGAAATGAAACCCCATAAAGGATCTAAACGCAAGAACAAAACACCATTGCAGCATACGAGAAGTGGAGAGAAAGAGACCCTACCTGGATCAAGATCAAAGGAAGGGTTGCAGTTATGATCAGCACTTGTTGAACAGAGAGGTATGTAAAATAGAGGGTGAAAGGAAGGAGAGGGCTCCCAGTTATATCACGCTCTCTTAAAGAGCTTCACATCAGTTGTGCATTACACTGGACACACCTTGGGCCTTTCTCAGCCAGTGAAGATTGATCCTGAGAGACAGACACACTTGCAATCTGCGGTGACTACAGACAAAGGTCAAAGAAGTCGAGATAGACATATACCTGGCAGGCTGTCAGGATGATGCAGCAGATTCTTCAGGATATGTATATAGAACCTGAGCTGTTGTCTGAACTCCACGAAGAACAGAAACAGATCCTCTTCTATAAGATTCGGGAGGAGCAGGTGCGGCGCTGGAACGAGAGGGAGAGAAGAGACCCCAGCCATGCTTTGAAAAAAAAGAGTGAGTCCAAGGTTCATTTTGTACCTTTATTTGATGAGTTATACAAATGACACATGAATGTTTTTATTAAAGTGGTTATAGGAAGTATTTTGACATTTAAGTCACTTATAAAAATGTATGAATGTCTTTGCATTAAATAACAACTTACCAAACCAAGTGGTATTTATTAAAGAAAGATAACTCAAGCACACTTTTCAAACCAAACTTTGAATTTATTACGCAATGCATGATTACACATAAATGTTTTCCTGTAATGTTATGTCCATTACTGTAATTATTTTGCACTACCATTCAAAAGTTTGGGGTCAGTCCACCAAAGCTGCATTTATTTGATCAAAATTACAGTTTATTACAAAATATTAGTACTACTAAAAGTAATACTGTTTTATATTTTACTATTTTATCAAATGCAATTTATCGTGTGATGGCAAAGCTGAATTTTCATCAGCCATTACTCTTCAGTGTCACACGATCCTTTCAGAAATTATTTTAATACGCTGATTTGGTGCTCAAGAATAATTTAGTATTTTTAGCAATTCTAAAAACATTTGTGCTGTTTAATATTTTTGTGATGCATTTTTTCAGTATTCTTTGATGAATAGAAAGTTCAAAAGAACAGCATTTATTTGAAACAGAAATATTTTGTTTCAGTCACTTTAGACCAGTTTAATGCATCCTTGCTGAATAAAAGTAGTAATTTATTTTGATCATCATTGTAAAGTATTTATATGAAACATTTTACAGGTTTATTTTATTTTGCCCTTTTAAGTAGTTAAATCAAATGGAATAGAAAACAATTTCTTTATAGATTGTGTTGTGAGGTTAAAGTGTGTAATTTTGTTCCATTAGCATTACCAAATTAAAATGCAGAAATAATAAATGCTTTAAAACTTCACAAAACCAATGTTGCTGCATAGGGCCAGCTCATCTGCTGAAGGTTTATATCATTTAGGTTTACATTATATTGCAAGTGCAATCTTCCTGCATCACTTCCTGATTGTGTGTGCTGACAGTTACTGTTACCTTGTTTTCAAAAGTTCTTACACTATCTTATTCAGTTGTCATGTTACTGCAGTGCAAAGGTTCCCAGTAGGATAATCTCTTCCAGTTTTGTCGCGCTGTCTGTGTTATTTTGTCTTCATCTTATCTGAACACGGTCTGATGGGTCTTAAAAGTGGAAGAAATCGTTTTTTGTTTTGTTTTGTTTTTTCATATTTGTTGTTTGCTGTCTCTTCCCAGGTGACCGCAGAGGCATTCAGTGGCTTCTGGGCTCAGATGGAGAGGTTTGGGTATGGGCAATGGGGGAGGCCCCAGGGGACAAGCTCTTTGAAGACATTGTGGAAGAACTGATGGAGGAGAGAGCAAGGAAGCAGGCCCAGCAAGAGACACAGGAACTCCGGTGAGAGAACCATGGGACAGGATGAAGGGATGGGAGCAATGGGACACTAGGGGTGGGTGAAGATTGACAGATGTGATTGAGCTAAAAATTGAGAGAGGGGGCTGCGAGGAGGGGGGTGTCAGGGTAATAATGATAGAAGTGTAGGGAGATGGAAAGTGCATAACTCATCCCCTGCTGAATTTCCTGAGGCGTGTGAAGGAGGCAGAGATTGAAAAGAAGTTTCGAGATGCCATGGCGAAGGAAAAGGCTCGATTCGTGGCAGAAAAATGGAAGGAGGAGACAGATGACAGAAAGGCAGCCAAGCAGGAAGCAGAGGAAGATCGCATTAGAGAGGAACTGAAGGTGGGATTGGCTGGAGTGTTCCTTTGAGTAAATGACAAAAACACAGAATACTGTATGCATCTTTTGAAAGGGTGACACAGTTCTAAACAAAACATCAAATACAGCATCATGCCATCTGTCCACTCAGATAATAAAGCCAAGTGGATTTTGAAGTACACTTGTCCTCATTAAAAAGTTTTACAAATAAAGACATGAATAGTGCTTTTGAAAAATGATGAAAAATTATTTTGTATAACTCACATTTCTAAAAACATTTCTAATTATGAGACATCTGGCCGGTGCAACACAAGTAAAACAACAACAACAAAAAATAGAGTACATACACTATAACTAAATCAATACAGCAAATTTGTACTAGAAATAAAATAAACGTTAACTGAAAAAATATATAATAAAATCAAATATTAAAAATCTTGAACTTATTTTATTTCAGCTAGTTGCCAAACAATAATTCTTGTTTTTTTTTAGTTTAACTTTATGTACTAAAATATCTAAAACCTAAACTTAAATAAAAATATATAAAAAGTATATAAACAAATACATATTATTATTATTATTATTATTATTATTATTAATAATAAAAACTACAATTACTAAAATTGCATCTAAAATTAAAACAGATAAATAAAAATCAAAACTAATTTGTAAATTAATAAAAAGAATAAATTAGTATCTCAATTCTTCTAAAATAACACTGGTTGGTCTAGATTAACATGTACACATAAGAATCACTAATCTATTTTTTTTCATGGGTGACTGCTACTAATTGTAACTACTATTAAAGCACCCTTTATAATAAATCTACAACCCCCAAAAATTAGCATAACCATTGTGATCTCAACGGCTCAGTTGTGGCAAAAGACCTAATATTTAAGGGTCCTTGCATTTATTCTTCAACCAGGTCTTTAATCATAGTCTCATAATAGAGTTTGAGGTTAATTAAGCTTAATTACTAAGTTTTCCATTTTCTGAGAATGAATTATTTAAAAGATGGCGACCTCTCAGAATGTAGATAGTGATCTCTGAGACCCAAGGCCAACATTGGAACGCCTGATCTATAATAGGGTTGAAAGCACTGATGTTTGGGTTAATGACATTGTCCAACAAATTAATCATTTATATTCGCATGCAGCTTAATGACACCAAAAATGAAAAAACTAAAGCAAGCTGGGGTGAAACTTCTGTGCCTTTGTGTTAGCAAGGGCTGATGCTTTCTCCTTTATTCACAGAAATGTGAGGAGGAAGAGAGACAGCGAGGCGAAGAAGAAATCCACCAAACGGAGGAGAGAAGAGCAAAGGAGCTGTACATCTCTCTGAAGCAGGAGGAAAAGAGGAGCGAGAGAGATGACAAAGAATGGCAGGAACAATGTGAGGGAACAAACAGAAGGGAAAAGAAAATGGGTAGTTTGGCTGTTCTAAAACAAAGTAGCTCATTTCTTTTCAAATTCCACTCCACTTTCTATAGTGCAACGCTCCAAGACGGCGGATGAGGAGATAAAGTGCAAGGCACGACGGGCTAGAGATGAATATAAGCGCCAGTCTCTGCGGGACATCCAGAAGGGCCTGGTGGCTGGACTTAGTGGCCTGTTTCATAAGATACACCTGAACAGATCTGGTCACATCCGACAGCACGGCGAGGTCACTGAATATCTGACCCCTCCAGCTGAGGCCACCCATTCACCTGCAGCTAGCTCGGGTCAACTTCCCTCAGGCCATTACAGGCACAGACAACACCAACGTTACAATAGTCCAGTCACACAGTCACTCACAGAATGGTAAAATCAATAATCAAATCAATAATAAATTATCTCGACCATAACCCATTTATATTTTTGCGAGTGTGATATTGTTTTATGGAACAAGAAGTTATCTAAGTAAATTACATACTCTGGTCTTCAATGGCAGAATAAAGTGAAAAGAAATAATGATAGATTTGCATGCTGACTATCACAATACTGTCTTCCATTGCCTTTCAGCCCAGTTTGGATTCATCCACCCAGACCGAACTCTCGTGAGTCCATTATCCGCTGGTTTAAAGAGGAGCAGAGACCAAGACGAGCTGGATATGAGCGAAGTAGCAACACCATCGCACCCTGGTTCCACGGTAAAGACAGCTAGAACTTTCCTAAGGCTTTTTCACAGCTCACATCAGGCTTTAATAAAAGCAGCATGCTCTGACCTCCACACAAGAAGTAGACAGTGTCATGGAAGGATGATTTTGCAAACTAACATTAAAACGAACACAATAAACTATCAAAGGAAAGGATGCATCACATTTGACATATTGCTGAGTAAAATGACGGAACACAGAAATACTGACAATTTCTGAAAAATTATTAGCAAATAAACATTGCATAACAGCAAAAAGTATGAAAAATTTAAGTTTGGGGTCAGTAATTCTTTTAAAGACTTTTTTTTAACAGAAATGAATTATTCCACAAGCAAACATTAAATTGATTTCTTTTTTTAAATAATAGATGAAAGAGGCCAAATCTTGAATGAAAAATTACAAGCATAGGTGGAAAGCAAAAAAAAAAAAAAAAAAAAGGTTGAAAAAGACTATAAAAGATTGCAGACACATCATGAAAACTGTCTGTTAACCACTGACTGCGCTTCAAAAGGTCAGTGGGAAACAGGGTCAGCTGAAGTTGGATTTGAAATAGTTTGAACTTCAAGTAACATTACAACGTTTGACCGCACTAGGATACTGCTGACGCTGCACGTCAAAGAGTTCAGAGCAGTGGGGCAATGTTGACAGGAGTCGCATAAAACAGCCTCTGATGTATTTTTAGGAAATAGACTCCGAAGTTTAGTGGAAACGAGCAGTAGTTTAGTGGTTGCAATGAAGGAAAGACATTGATTAAATCGAAAAAATTATAATGAAAGAGACCGAAAGGGGAAAAAACAGGCAGACAGAAAAACTCAATAATTCAGCACTTGTGCCAGGATTATTGGAGCCCCAGTGTGTGGCCTCTGATTGGAAAATGATAAGATTAACGACTATTTGAGTGATGCTATTCGACCAGGAAACACAAGAGTGCTGCCAGCTTCGCTCTAAGATCAGAGCACAACACCTGCACTCTCACTCAATCTCTCTCCATATCTCCCTCGTCCCGTCTATCACTCTGCCTCATCCCTTCTCCGGCTCTCCATCTGTCTTTCTCACTGTCACCCGTCTCCTGCCTCTGCAGGAATAATATCACGGCAGGATTCAGAGGCTTTGCTAGTGAATGCGGCAGATGGCTGTTTCTTGGTCAGAGTGAGCGAACGGATCTGGGGCTACACGCTGTCCTACCGCACCACCTCAGGCTTTAAGCACTTCCTCATTGACGCATCGGGTGATTTTTACAGCTTCCTAGGTGTAGACCAGAACCGTCACGCCACCTTAGCTGACCTCATTGACTTCCATAAGGTAAGCTGGAACTTGTGTTTATCAAATTGTACAATTGTCGTAGGGTGACTGACAAACATGCTTATGGGGTCTGCTTTTCCTGAAGGAGGAAGTGATCACCACGTCTTCTGGAGAACTACTCCAGCTCCCCTGCAAGCAGAGAAGCTCAACAGCTGACTATGGAGGGCTTTTTGAGTGATGGTTTCCCTTGTTGTGAAATTCAATTTGGCTACCATATCTCTTGCCTTCACATCCTTTCAACAGCACGGCGCAGCTTTTATTTGTAGTCTGCCAAGCTTCTTCTGTGAAATGTAAATTTGCTTAGCAGGTTTAAAATGTGGGTGATAAAAAAATGATGCGGTCACATTACACTTTAACCATGCAGAATTAATTTGGACTCCAACGGGAGAATATAGGCAAAGGGAAATGATGTACCACCCTAACCCTTTTGTTTTAAATCAATAATAAATTATGATTTTAAAATATGCACTACAAGTCTTGCACTTATTTGTTCCAGCTCATCTCGGATCAGCCACATCAGAATGTCAGAATGAGAGTCCAAAAAGCTAATAAAAACAATAATTGAATGCTTTGTGAAGTGAAAAGCTGTGTATCCTTAATCCATAATTATGGACAAAGCCCCTTAGTCCATCCCGTTGTCCTCTCACATCAACATTTTTGGACTGTTTTCGCTTGTAAATGGTGCTTGACCTGTGCATATTTCACTCATGATTCATACAAAATGACTTTTTTTTTAATGGAGAAAGCAATATTATGGATAGAAGAATGGTATTTTAGATAACATCAGTTTTATGTTAAAAACACCTTAATGGATTTATTATAAACATGCAGCTTTTCACTTCACAAGATTATTGTGATGTTTTTATCAGCTGTTTAGATTATCATTCTGATTCCACCCATTCACTGTCTCAGATTCATTGGTGAGCAAGTGATGCAATGCTAAATTTCTCCAAATCTGTTGCAATTAAAAAAATAAAAAATAAAAATAACAAACTCATCCACATCTTGGATGGCCTGAAAGTGAATTAATGCTCATTTTGGGGTGAGCTATGCCTATAAGCAACTTTTTTTTTTTTTTTTTTTTCAGGTAGCCAGGTCTTCTGTCGGGCAAAAATATAAGTTAATCAAATGGATACATTGGTATGCAAGTTGCAACTAAAAAATAAATGTCTGTGCATATTCAAGTGTAGTGTGACCACCTCACCCCCGTAATTTTCCAGCCTACGCAAGTGTCCCTCTATGATTCAGCATGTCCCATGTCACTGAGCACAAACAGTTACCCCCTGTGACTTCCCGTACACTCACACAGAGGCGTAAAGGGGTATCGGGTTTCTGTGAAGTGCATGGCTGACCTTGCAAATCTGCACATTGTTCAAGAGGAAGGAGCTTTCAGCTAGCAGCAGCGACAAAGCCCTGATAAACACAGTGTAGAGTGGAATAGAGGTGCAGGGTGACAGAGAAACTGTTATGAAAGATGACAGAAAAAAAATTATGGGAAAGGCAGTTTCAGTTTACCCATATTTACATATATGCATTTAGCAGACGCTTTTATCCAAAGCATTCAGGCTATAAACATTTTTTTTTTATTATTTATCAGTATGTGTGTTCCCTTGGAATTGAACCCATGACCTTTTATACTGCTAACGCAATGCTCTACAACTTAGCCACAAGAACATTCCATATTCAAGAAATGTGACCCTGGACACAAAACCAGTCTTAAGTGTCAATTTTACAAAATTGAGATTTATACACCATCTGAAACCTGAATAAATAAGCTTTCCTTTGAGGTATGGTTCATTAGGATATATATATATATATATATATATATATATATATATATATATATATAGGATATATAGGAGATACAACTATTTGAAAATCTGGAATCTGAGGGTGCAAAAAAATCTAAATACTAATAAACTTCATAAACTTAAGTTTTGATATATAAACAGTAGGAAATTTACAAAATATCTTCATGGAACATGATCTTTACTTAATATCCTAATGGTTTTTGGCATAAAAGAAATATAGATAATTTTGACCCATACAATGTTTTTTTTTTTTTTTTGGGTTATTGCTAAAAATATACCCCAGTGACTTATGACTGGTTTTGTGGTCCAGGGTTACATATTTCCAGTCAAGAAAAGCTGACTCAGTTGCTTGTGATCAGTGATTGATAAGACTGTTGGGGAATGGAAAATTAGATGCTTATTGATATACCAGGCAGCTGATAACAATCATAAAAAAAGTAACAAAGTCATTAGCCTGGACACAAAGGCTTCCTGTCAAATGCCAGCCAATGAAACATGATGCTGACATGCATTAAACTGACCTTAAACTGATCTTCACAGCACCTGCTTTACCCAAACATGTCAAAGTAGATAAAAAATTATATGCCAATTCAAATCCAGCATAATAATATAAGAAAAACAATACAATAAAATCTTCTGCAGTTATAACAATTACAGGGCATGTGGCCAAAGTTATAAAAGTGCATTGCAAAAATCAGATGGTTCATGAGGGCTGGAACCAACAACCTTCTGCCGTAACTTTGCTAAGTAAAGCACAAAATGTGTTGCTACTACAGCTTGGGAAAAATATCTATTTGTTTTCTATTTGAGCCCAGTTTCTTGTAGGAGTTACAAAAAAAGAAGGTGATGCTTGCTCTCAAATTGCTCAAGTACCATTACAACATGTTGTCAATAGTGAAGCTTGACTTTGATTAGATGTTCTGAAAAAACAGCAGTCTGCAATAAAAGTCTAAATGATGGTAAGACAAAATGGGAGACCTTGGAAAACGTTTATATATATATATATAGAGAGAGAGAGAGACAACAAAAGAAAAGCAATAAAAAGATACTTAAGACTTAAGCTGTTAGAGTTTGATTGGCATGCAGGGTTTTCAGACCCACTGCACTCAGCTTTCCTATGGGTTACCATACAATCCCAATTTACCAGAACAGCGTTATTTTAAGTTATATTTATACTGTGTAATATACTATTATAATATTTTTATGAAAATTTTTAGTTTACTTTTTATCAATATTATGCACTTTTTCATTTTTACTGGTTCTTGTTTTTTTATGTACTTTTTTTTTTTTTTTTGACCATTTAAGTCTGAGATTCTTATTATAGACAAAGTGTCCTCTATTTTCCCCAGTGTTTTTGGTGCAGTTGTACACAGAGACATTAGTCATTATTTCAATTAATTCTCCCATGACTCCCAATCTCTATTATTAAAATATAATCTATTTTAGTTAAACCCATCCTAAACAGAACGGTTCATACGTCAAAGGTCTGGATTGTTTTGTGTGACTCCTCGCCAGCTGATTCAAGCAAAAGACATTTGAAAAACAAAACAGTACTGTTAATTGCTACTGTTTGGAGACTGGTGCACGACAGACCTGCATCATGTAGTCCCCAGAGACTCTTGGTAGAGCAGGACACTCTCAGTGATGTTTACTTTCTCTAAAGACACCGAAACACCTCAAATGCTTAATTACCAGCGTCAATAAATCGCTATCACACATATGGAGACACTCCTCCCACACTATTAAACATCTGTCCATACAATCCCTGATGCTGACATATTGCTGTTCAGTTGCTATTCTTAGGTTTTTCATCAACCTGCCATTTTGCTTTGTGTGGAAAAACCATAACACGTATTCTGGAAAGTGCTCAGCAGCAGGCACCGGATTATGTCTGACTCAATATCTCACACAACCACAAAAATTCACTCCAACTTGATAATAAGACCTAAAAAAACAGGGATATTGCTTAAAATAACAGGGTCCGGACAAAACTGAAGTGCCAATGTGTAGGCAATAACAGAGAATGCTATTGGGCGCCTCCAGCCCCTGCTAAAGAATTCATTACAAGTGAATACCACTGAAGGCTGACAAGTATCGCCACCCTTTTATCTGACAACAAATGTCATTTCCTTCCCATGTTTCTACTCTCACATTGATTTTTATTAAAAACACAAAATAAGCATAAGCAGTTTCAAGTGACTGCAGGAAACATCAGTAAGAGGTGGCTATAAACATACTTTTTTGGTGCATTATGGATCTTTTTGGTTGGAGTTTACAAAAAGGTTCAATTTATTAACATTATGAATGCCACAGTAAAATTAACAATGAACAATCCTTTTAAAGCATTTTTTAATGCAGGTTAATTTATAAATATATCTACTAATATGTTTTAACAAGTTGTACAAATTAACATTGATCTTGAACATAAAATTGATCTTCTTCAATGTTGTAAAAATACTCAATTTTAGGTCATTTAATACATTAATATGTTAACAAATTGAACCTTATTGTAAATATATATATTTTTTTATATAGAAATCATTTTAGATTCACTAAACATTAACCAGGCAGTTTTATTGGTCTTGTTTCTAGGGATATTGTATCTTCTAAAAACTTCTGCAAAACCAGGGTCAAAAAACTAAAAACTTCAGCATCTGCTGCAGTATCATCTCCTCGACTCTTGAGCCAGCTCAGAAACGGCAGCCGGTGTGGGAATCGAATTATGGCGCATTTCAAACAGTCCAACTAAGAGCCTAACAGACACTGATCCGATTGGCCTGGAGTTACAGATGAACAGAATCAGGTGGGAGGTAGACTCAATTGTCCTTGGATGCTCCCTTCAGGCTGGATTTGAGTTTCTTCTTCTCTTTCTGTCCCATTGCACGGTAGGTCTTCTTTCTTTCTTCTTTCAGCCTCTTCTGCTTTTCTGCCTCCTGTTTCTCTTTCTGCTTCAGGAATTCTTTGTGCTTGGCGTGCTGTTCTGCTCTCGCCTTCTTATTCTTGTATGCATAGACTGAGCTCAGAGCATCAAGCAATGCCGCCACCTGGTGGAAAAGGTTGAGAGGTCATATTTATTAGAAGAGATGTGAGCCCTGTGGCCTCCAAAATAACGTGAACAAAATATATGATCTTCACACTCAGTTTATCCCTTTTGTTCTCACAATATTTTACTTTTTTAATCACAGACTTGCATTATTACAGTAGACTAGAACTGCAAAATAATGCATTGTTTATCTTTTTGATCTTTCATTAAAAAAATTAGCTAAATTCTAACATTCCATTGAAGTAAACCAATTGGAAGTGGGGGGAACTCACATTATGGAATAAATGTGTTTCTCCTATGCATGTTGGCCACAATTATTGGCACCCCTAGAAATTCTTATGCATAAAATATCTTTGAAGTATATTCCCATTCATTTTTTAAAAATAAATTTTAGCACACAAGGGTGACTAGGAACATGCAATTTTCTAGCTATGACTTCCTGTTACACAGGATAATAAATATGAGAGCTCAAAACCCAAATTCCCTGAATCATCCATCATAAGGAGTAAACCCAAAGAATATAGTTCAGATGTGCAGAACAAGATTGTTGAGCTTCACAAAAAAAGAAATTGGCTGTGAAATAAAATAAAAAAATAAAAAAAAATAAAACATAGCTTAAGCACAGAACATCCCCATCAGGGCAATAATTAAGAAGTTTCAATCAACTAAAGATGTTACAAATCTGCATAAAAGATGTAATATATTGTCCTAGTGCATGGTGAGGAGTAGAGTTGGAGTGGCTAAAGACTCTCTCCAAGGACCACAGCTGGAGAATTGCAGAGATCAGTTGAGTCTTGGGGTCAGAATGCCCAAAAAAAACCAAACAGCCCCCACATCACCACATGTAGAGCTGTCACCATAATGCAATGCCACGCGATTGACGAGCAGACCGCAGAGAAATGCGGCAACCACATCTGTGTTTTCTTTTTTCGTGAGGTTATGCTCTTCTCTTTTTACACTTCATGCATGTGTACTGAATATTAAATAACTCAGTAATGATAACAATGTGTAACATGCTCCGTATATTTCCTCTTAACAAGCCTAAAAACACAGCGAATGTGAGAAAGAATGTGATTACTTATGTCTGTCCTTCAGGCAGAGTCACATATTTATGAAAATAGGATGCCATATCCAAGGGAAACAAAATCTCTGAGATAGAAATCTATTGAACCACTCAAAAACTCTTCTACATTTTTTTCTACATAAAAAGCTTTCTTGATGTCATAACATTGTATGATTTTTTTTTGTTTTGTTTTGGATGAACTATTTCTTTGCTGGTTAATAGACCATGATCCTCACAAAAAAGGCAGAAGGTGAGAATGACCAAAGAACTGGAGAGTTATGGGCTCCTAACCCTTCTGTCCTTTGAGGAACTTGTCCAAATAATTACTGTTTTGTAACTGAATAAAACCTTTTACTTGTAAGAATGAATACAGCAACCTCTAAAGGAATGATTAGAAAAAGTCTTTCTGATTAAACGATGATTATGATTAAAATCTCTTTATTACTTTCACATGTCACTGCCTAGCACATCTTGGAACAAACTGTGGGAGAAGAAATTGATTAAAAATGTTGCCCCCCGTGTCATCTTTCAGACAGGAGGATTTCAAAGGGGATTGGTAAAGAAATTGTCCAGCAAGCCGTCTTGGTATTTGCCAGGGACACGGATTAAAGAAAATATGAAATTCCGCACTCTGGAGGCTTCTTTGGTGAATTAACTTTAGACTAATAGTGGATATTAAAACAGTCTTTGTGTAATGACAGTAAAAAAGCTCACTGGAGTTACAATGGCGTGACATATGTATAACAAAAGGGCAAGTCCGACAGCACTCACCTTTTTCTCATGGGGCTCTCGTACAACAGCCGGTCTTTGCAGGTCCCGTGGGGTTTTGCCTTTGGCCTGCATCTGTTTGGGTTTGTTCTTGAAGGGGAGGCCCTTTTGCAGCTCTTTGGGGATGTGGAGGGGGTTGAAGTGTCGAACTTGCCTCACAACCGGCTGTAGGGATTTAAAGACAGAGTGGACGATGAAAAGGACAACGGTGAACAAAAAGTAACTGGTGACTCCACTTTTCTTTAAAAGGGCTTACCTTGTACAGGGAGTCCTGGATCGGTTTGTTGCGGATACCCAGGTCGTGTTTTAGCTGTCCAAGGGTCCTCATACCTGCCCATGTGTCCTTTTGTCCAACCGGCATCAGTAGAGATGTCACTGGATTATACAGCTGAGGAACCGTGACCGGATACCAGGAACGCAGGAACACAATATCTAGAGAGAAACATTCATTTAAAATTTAGGGCCACAATATTTGGTAAAAAAAATTGTGTTTGAATTGCAAATGTGATAAAGATTTTACATCTTGAACTGCTAGTGCAACTGGTAAAAAAAAATAAAAAAAAATAAAATCAGTATGAAGACATTGAACCAGTGGAATTCCTAAAATCCAAACATGACTTCTGGTCCAGTTTTCTTAATTTCCCTTTTTTTTCTCCCTACCTGGTAGGGATGCACGATAATATCGGCACAATATCGGTATCGGCCGATAAAAGCTTAAAATGACCATTATCGGTATCGGCCGATATGAATATTTCTGCCGATGAGCCAAACCGATATTCTCCAAGTGAAATAATTGACCTGTTTTTCAGATGTGAATGTCTGTCTACATTTGTTAAATAATAAATTTATGGTAGAATCAGTACAGAAGAGATACATGGATTTCTCTTCAGTAAAATTAAAGTTTAAATATATCAGTATATATTTGTATATATATCGATATCGGTATCGGCATCGGCCAAAATTATTTTGAAAATATCGGCATATCGAATATCGGCCAAAATCCAATATCGTGCATCCCTACTACCTGGTTAACCTTATTGAGCAAGGATGCATTAATTTGATTCGGTCAGACATTAAAGACTTTCATAATGTGACAAAAGACTTTTAAAATCCTGTTCTTTTGAACTTTCCATTTAATCAAAAATTCCTGAAAAATATTTATCAAGGTTTCCTCAATATTAAGCAACATAACTGTTTAACTTGAGTCATAAATGCTGAAAATTCTGTTTTACCATCAATGGAATAAATTTAAATTTAAAATATAAAACATTCATATTAAAATTTAATTATATTTCACAATATTAAAATTTCACTGTATTTTTTATCAAATAAATGCTTCCTTGGTGATCAAAAACCTTTTTTTAAATCTACCAACGTTTGAACGAGAGTGTACAGAAAGGTATAATAAATTATTTTAGTAGAATTATAAATTAGTATTGTTGCTATTGACAATAAAAAAAAAATTATAATAATAACCTGTTGTTCTTATGACTGTTAATGAGTATTAGTAATAGTGGTGGTAGTAAACATAGAAATTATATATCCTTAGTAGGACACTGAAGAAAAACATTTCAGTTTCATTGGAAATGCAGTGAAATTGGATTTGTACAATTATTTTTAGTTGCCAAAATGCTTGAAATTATGCAAACCTTGAGTGTTTTGATTGTGCTTGAATAAAGCTTTTTGTAGCATAATACAGAAAGCAGAGTGATGCACCTTTCCTTTGAAACATAGTGAAAGCATACTCATATTTTGATTAAATCGCAGCCTTTTGCAGTTTAATAACCGCACAAGCCAATAAACATGATTCCGATTTATTATTCCAATCAATTTCGCAGCCCTTATATAAACAAACAATCACCATCTTATAAAAGATGCAGCAGACCTAATAAGCCTTAAAAACACATAATGCTTCACTGCAAGTTTTTCCACATGCCTGTCTCTCCAGAGAGGAGCATAATCAGCAATAATACCCCTCCATTTTAACAAGGAGTCTGTAGAACGGAAATTCTGGGCAGTCATTACATTTGTAGCACCACTCATTGTATAAAATTCTAATAAATAAAAACTATGGTAAAAAAAAAAAAAAAAAAAACTGCAGCAACCAAAATATTTATAAATAGAAAAACAAGTCTGAATCACCACTCATCAGTAGTCTGTCCTCAAACGTGGCTCTGAAGGAGCCCGGCGGGGTCCGCAAGGCTTTCTTTATCTGCCCTTTAATGCCACTGACGGTGCGGATGGACGCACCCTCAAACTTTGCAACCTCCAAGACGGTGTTAAACATTCCCTTGGAGTTGAAAAAAGAAAAAAAAAGAAAAGAAACGTATGACCAAAGATGAGAGGGTCCAATTATTCAGAGAGAGCACGAGGTGTGTGCTGTGCTGTTACGCTCCTGACTCTGCAGACTCCCTACCTGGATAAAGCTGGTGTTCTTAAAGATTTTATAAGGGTATCCAATCAGTTTGAGCTTCTTCACAATTGTAACTGATTTGTCCAGGTCCAGAACCACTCCTGTGGCTGCGATACGGAAACTGGCCTGAGGGGAAAGAAGATAGACTGAGTCCAAGAAAAAAAAAGAGAAGCCTTTCATCTGGCTGTTTGTCGGACTGGGGACTCGGACTGAAGCTGTGACCTAGGCTACTCCTGTGCTCTCATCATATGCTGGTGTCTTACCTTAATACCTCCGACCGTCTGCACAGCCAGGAAGCCTGTACCCTGGGGTGTTATAGGCCCTGTACAAGAGTAGAAAAAGAAAAAGTGGAGTGTGCATGAGAAGACAAGAAAGAGAATTGAGAAACACAGTAGAACTACACAACTAATCAAAGTATTTGCACGTTGTTAATTTCTGTGTTTTGATGCTGCTAAATGATTCACAGGTTGTTTTAGCTGTCTAACCTACACAAAGAATATGGCATGAAGTTGCCATAGACATCAAGTACCATTATGGATGCACCAATATTGAAACTCCTATATGTTTTGTTTGGGCTCCTATATGATTCTTTATGATTAAAGATTTAATAAAAAAAAAAATAATAATAATTATAAAATTAATATCAGTGTTTTAAATATTAACTTCCTAACTGAGCATCAGATGACTGCAAATGCAATTTGAATGTAATAACAGGGAAAATGCCGGAGAGGTGTGTGGTTTGTCCCTCACCCCAGATGGTGGCACCGCAGTGCATGTGTTCAGGTGTGTATTTGAGTAGGCGGTGACGTCCGTTATGGTCCTCGATGTAGTAGAGGGGGATGGTCTGAAAGCGCCTCCAGCCCAAAGACAGGATGAGAGGGTCGCGGGTTTTCAAGATACGATTGTGCCAGCGGTGTTTCTTCAGACGCATCTGTGCAGAGGAGATAAAGAAAGGACCTGAATGTTTTATCCAGCCCAGCCTTGTAATGGCATTTGGTTTGGCGTTAAAGCAGGTGCCCTTCACTTTATTCACAAGGTTATCAACTACAATAGAAGTTGCAATTGTCCGATACGAATAAGTCACATAAATCCCTTCAGACTTACCTGCAAGTAGCCAACATTGCCCTCACTGGGGCCCAGTCCGCCAAGGATGATGGGATAGTGGGGGTCAAAGTTGGTGACAAACTCACAAGGTAAAGCAGGGATCTCCACACGCACGTACATGCCTGGCCTGAAGCCCTCGTATTGAACACGAATTTCATCATCTACATCTTCGAACTCTTGCCTGTTCAACTAGAGAAAAACAAGCAGCAAGAAATGAAAATTCTGTTATTTATTCACCTCGTGTCGTTCCAAACCTGTGTGGCTTTTGTTCTTGTGTGAATTAAGTAAAAGTAAAGGATTTCAACAGTTTTTAACCTTACAGTGGAAGTCACTGAGGTATATATATATATATATATATATATATATATATATATATATATATATATATATATATATATATATATATATATATATATATAATATACCTGCATGTACAAAACAATGGGACAATATTCTTTTTTTTATATTTTCTTACAAATATTTTTACAAAATATCTTCTTTTGTATTTCACAGAAACAAAATAAATGCATACTGGTCTGTAACATTACTTAAATCTAAATAGATATATAAATAAAAATAAATTAATTTCAAATTTAATGCGTTAGGCTTATTCAGTTAGTACGGGGGGAAAACAAAGCTTTACACACATTCTTGCTATCCCCCACAAGGAGGTTGATCATGTCTCAAAATTTGACCTCTGACCTCAGCCTGTTTCTGCATCTCCTCCTTCAGGTCATCAAAGTATGTGGCGTCACCATCATCATATTGTGCATCGAACCTCTCCTTCAGCCGCCTCTTCTTCTCCAAACGCTTGTTCTTTTGAACTTCATCGTCGTCAAGTTTCACTTGGGGAGCCTCCTCCTCTTCGTCATCATCATCATCATCACCGCCATTTGTTTCATCATCATTCCCTCCCTGTGTTTAAAGAACAGTTTAACTAAATTTTCTCAGATGCAAATCAGATGACAATGCTTGAAAAACTATTTGTATACCTCAGCTTGGTCTTTATTCCCAGTCTTTGCTTTGTGAACCTGTCCTGTTTCCAAATCTTCAAAATCTCCATAGAGTTCATCTAGAAAGGCAGGAGGAAATACATTATATAATATAGATGTACCACACGTTTTAATGGTCGATATCCAGCCAGTGAAATTTTCTGTCTTTTAATCAAATCGAACATGGAACAAAAACAGTAATATGCGACTGAACACATCATCACACTCAAAAATGTATTAAAAAAA
This sequence comes from Carassius gibelio, assembly GCF_023724105.1. Taxonomy (NCBI): domain Eukaryota; kingdom Metazoa; phylum Chordata; class Actinopteri; order Cypriniformes; family Cyprinidae; genus Carassius; species Carassius gibelio. The sequence continues at coordinate 17,515,680 of NC_068382.1, read as the reverse complement.
TTCTACAGGGCTCACTAAAAAGATCAAGAAGGTACTAACCCACTAACTTTGGCGCTGCTAACGCAATGCTCTACCACTGAGCCACAGGAACATATTAATGACATAATATTAATCAAACAATTAAGCTGCATTAAGACTGATCTCTTTTTTTCATCTGAACTTTGTTCAATCATTTTTAAATCTGAAATGTTGTCCTGTTTATCACTTAAAGGTACAATTTGTAAGATATTTGAAGTAAAATATCCAAAAACCACTAGGCTAGTGTTATATATTTTGTCCAGCTGATTATTAACAATATCTCTAATGTTTTCAACTACTTGTAAGGTTGTGGGTTCGATTCCCAGGGAACACATGATAAGTAAAAATTGATAGCCTGAATGCACTAAGTCCCTTTGGATAAAAGCGTCTGCTAAATGCATACTTTTTAATTTTTAATTTTGTAAATCATGAGAAAATTCCCATTCTAAACAGTGACATGGGGCAGTGCAGTTACCTGTCAATGAGGTTAGTTACCCTTTGTTACACTTTTACTGACATAGAAACCACATCACTAGTGTGTCGTGGACAAATGCGGAAGTAGCTTCGCGACAAAATTCAACTAGAAAGAGATGCCGATCTCGCTTGTGTTTTACTAGACAGGTGAGTTGTTTTGATTCGTATCTTTACAGAAAATTTATGCTATTATAACGATCAAAAAGATTAGTATTATGGGGCATACACGGCAAACGCGGGACATCGTGTCTCTAGACCCATGCAAGGACGTGTCTGATCCATAGTCTGATCACGTCTTTGCATTGACTTCGTATGTGATCTACTCACGAAAATAATTGAACTCGCGTTAAATTCACGATTTATCTTTCAGTCTGATTGATGGCCGTCAGCGGTTGGGTAGAAGACAACAAATCCCATCATTCCACGCTCCACGATAAATTAATACATATTGAAGAAATTCAGTATCGTTAAAATTTTTTTTATTAATACTGACTAATTACCAGTACTGGGAAACACCTACAACGGCTTGTGACGGCGTCTGGTGCATTTAGCTCTTACCATCTTCCTTAAGCAGTGTTGCAGCATCTTTATCTTCCTCCCATTTTCCAGTCACAAAACAGTCCCTGATAGAGGCTAGCATCTGAAAACACAAAGTTTGTAAGAAAATGCAAAGGACATAGACAACAAATGGCATATTTATATGCATTATGCAAATACATGTAAATGCATATGCAAGTGTGTTTTTACACTGCATCTCACCTCCTCCTGATCCCAGTCATGGCTGTTGTCTGGCTGAAAGCGAGAACAGTCCATCGCATCGGCTCGTACTTTCTTACTCTTCTCTGGTCGATTGACTTTAAATAAACCACCCAACTCTTCGTCATCATTAGAATCGTCCTCTTCTTCCTCCGCCACTGACAAAAATACATATAGCAGATGCATTATAGCACAGAGATTTATGTGCCTTATTTTTTTCCAATGAAAATATTTAATATATCAGTCCTTATATATAGCACCCTATTCCCTCCCTGTGTAAATAATAAATAAGTATTAAATAAAACATAGTAAATAAATAAAATATGGCTTCAGATTCAGAAGACTCGATATACAGCACACAGGCCATGTGGATCCTTTTGGCAGCATGACAGACATCACTTATTCATTATATGGAGAAGGACTAACTAAAGAGTCTTCAACATTTCTAAAGACGATTTCTAAGGAAATAACAGCATACAGGTTGGAATGACATGACAGTGAGTAAATAAGATTTTACTTTTGGAATGAAACAGAGGTTCTGCTGCCAGTGAATATTCTAAATTTTAATATATATTCGAATAGTTTAAAAAAAAAAATTGTGGGAGAAAAAAACTCCCGAGGCATAGCATCATCGCTAAAAGTTGACGCGTCTTGGATGGAAGATGGCAGAAAGTGCAGAGCCCAACTCGACCGCAGCAGAGAAAGTGAATTTAAACCCCCCAAAATCTAAAAAGCCATGTCTGGAAGTACTTTGGATTTTGGTCGATAGGAGGTAAAATTGTTGAGCCGCGAGATAAAGTTGTATGCAAGCTATGTAAGATACAGTTAGCATACCATTCGACCACTAGCAACATGAGCTCACATCTCGAAAATGTACACCCAAATGAGCATGACATAATGTGTGGAACTTCAGCTAAACAGTCACGTCTTGACACTTACTTTGCATCGCCCACCACAAGCTCTTTGTCTGCAACACGACAAGAGGCCATAACGGAGAAATCATATTTATTTATTTTGTAAGGACATGAGACCGATCAATGCCGTGGATGGGGCAGGATTCAGGGAGTGCTGTCAAGCAATGGAACCGAAGTACCATATTCCTACTGACTGAATAGATATTGCATGAATAAAGGATAAATGCACTGCTTCCGCTGGTTTGATTATTTACCGTTTCATGTCACGTTCCATGTTTACCACATCACAGCTCGCTCGGAGCGTTCACTGTAAAACTTCAATTAATATTATTTGTTTCGATCACTGAATGAAGCCTGCTATATTTGGAACAAGAGTCGCAACCTTACATTGCTTGCACAAAACTCTTGATCAGCACTCAAAATTTGTTTGTTCATTTAAACTGTTATGCACAGAGAGAAGACTCACCTGTACCGTACACTAGCTTGCGCAGGTTTGGGGCTGCAAGCTGATGTCTTAAATATGCCTCTGTTGCTTTATGGGCCAAATCTTCCTTCCACCGTAGCGCTCCTTCAATATAAACACACACACACACACACACACAACATATTCAGAAGGGGCTTTCAGAGCAGTAAAATTCAATAATAATAAAACAGCACTAAGTAGAGACTGGGGAAAATTAGTATGAATAAAGTGCAGCTTATTTCATAATTTAAAGGATAGGAAACACAAAACACAATCTACTTTATAATTACCAAAATGGAATTAAATTAAATAACATTACCGTATTTCAAGCCAAATAATACAATCTGATAACATTAGGAGTATTTGGGAGAAAATAACTGTTTACGGTTTCTGAACTAATTGCATTTTTACAAAAACAAAAAAAAAATTTCTTTAATAACTATCGATAAAACTATTATTTATTAATAAAACGTGTTAATTAATTGATATTATTCATAAAATTAAACACTAAATGATTTCTGTTTTGAAACTTCTGAACTCAACGTTCAGAAATTGTGAATCAAAGAAAAAGCACCTGCAGTTTCATAACCCATCCGTGCATCATCTGTGTCTATCTTTTCTTCCTCTGGATACTTGGAGGACATCTTTGATTTTACAGTCCCATCTCCGTCTTCATCCGTATCAGAATCTTCTTCGTCATCCTCATCATCGTCCTCCGAGCAGAGACCAGAATCTGGACCAGAGCATCTTTTAGCAGGCTCCCCTTCTTCCATATCCTCATTTTCTTCATTCTCCTCCTCTTCACTTTCATCTTCTTCGGTGTCCTCTCCTTCACTATTTTCCAGCTCATCATCACTGTCAGCAAATGCAGGCATCTCCACTGGTTTCTCAAACTTCTGTTTCTTCACAGGAGGAGCTGCTGTCTCAGCTGCTTTCTTATCGTGCTTTTTTTGTGTTGTCACCCCATCTTCATCCTCATCCTCATCCTCTTCATCATCCTCATCCTCATCGCTCTGTTGCTCACCGTCATCTTCTTCATCATCATCATCATCATCATCATCTTCTTCTTCGTCTTCATCAGCAAAAACAGCTCTCCTCCTCTCTCTCTGTGCTCTCTCATCCCATTCCCGGCTTTCCATAGGGTTCTGCTTCCTGACGATTAATTCAGAGAACATCAAACAAGTGCATGAGAAAAAAGTCTTTGAAATGATCTTTGAAATCATTTTCTGGGTGCTCGGGTACTGGGGCCATCCTTGTATAAATGACAACAATATAATCAGAGTTGTTTAGCAAAACTACTTACTCGTTCTCCTGCACCTCCTCTGGTGTCAGTGCAGCAGTTCCTGTGAACAGTGACACTTTGCTGGCAGCCATTTTTGCATCCAAAGTGGCTTGTGTTCCAATAAGAGACTGAACGAGTTCAGTGGTGGGCCGCACCTCCTCCTGGGACAGACATTTCTCACACCATTAAAACGCTTAATATCCATCAGATCACAAATCGTCTTTAAACCTCAAGGTCATTTTCACTGATGGAACAAAATTGAGTGTAAAAAGTGTTATTACTTGGTGTAATAAGCTGTGACTGCCCTGTAAACTGCAGACATTATTGCATCTGGTATTAAATCTACCATAGGTAATGCTGTCATGGGGGGGAAATGCTGAGACCGAAATCTGACCTGCTGCTGGTTGGCATGTCCACTGGGCATATCGATGTAGACGGCGTCCTTATCATACACCAATCCCCCTACACCGGCCATGGGGGCGTACAATAGCCGCTCCTTAACATTCAGCGCTCTCTTCTTAATCACCTCCGGTAGAGGGCAAGGGTCGGGGAGGAAGCTAACATCCGCCACAGAGAAGTCACCCACACCTATACAGAGAGTTATATCATGATTAACAGTAGTAATATAATTGTTGTAAGTAATATAATTATGCATAGTTAGAGTAGCAAAATAAATACACTAATGTTCAAACGATTATCAAGTCTCTAACGTTCAACAAAGCTGCGTTTAGTTGATGTAAAATACATTAAAAACAGCTATTTTACAAAATATTAAGACAATTTAAACAGTTTTCTATTTATAATATGTAATTTATTCCTGTGATGGGATAGCTGACTTTTTAGCTGCCATAACTAAACGCTTCAGTGTTACATGATACTTCAGAAATCATTCTAAAATGCTGAATTGGTGCTCAAGACACATTTCTGATTACTATTATTGTTATAATAATATTAATGTTAAAAACAGTTGTGCTGCCTAATACTTTTTTGGAAACTGTGATTTTTTTTTTTACTGAAAAAGAAAATACTGGGTTGCCACATGTACAAAAATTCCATTTTACCAGGAATGTGGACCTGGCATTTATTCTTCAAGAATGTCCCACGTAGGTAGCCGTACAGAGAGACGGTTCTGTCACATTTGGGATTTAACCTAATAGCCTCAGGATCAGTTAGATCTTCCATACTGTTAAGGAAATAAATATATATCAATCAATCAAATAATTGCCAGTTATAAAAGGCAACATAAACTTCGAAAGACCATTAATAATAGAAAGACTTAAGTACACTCACCGATCAGCCACCACATAAGGGTGAGAAGTCCTCCAAACAAGAGGTCTGAACTTCATGACTGAGATGAACCGCCCAAGATTTTTAACTTCCTGTGTCTGGTACTCTCCATACACCATTCCAGACAGGTAAAAGAGCTTGGCACCCTGCAAGACTTTTATGTTGAGACACTAGACAGTCCAGTTTAAAGATATGTCAGTTATATATCGGGCTGTTGACATACCTGGTAAACTTCAGTCCAGAAGCGGTGTTTGAGGCGTTTCTTTGTTTTGCTGAGTGTCTTGTTGTTCTTAAAAGTGTCCAGATGTGTGAGGACCCCCATGACCCGAGGGAAGCCATGAACTTGGCAAATGTTCAGGAACTCAAAGGTCTCCATTTCAAAGCCAAAACTTGCATCTATCAGCATCAAAACCTAATATAGAAGTTGAAATATCAATACTGCCTTACTGGAAAACATAACATTAACACGTATAAGTAATAACACGGTCTAATAAAACATTTTAATTTTAGTTTGTAGTTACCAGACAGTGTTGGGAGAAACGCGTTACAAAAGTAATGCATTACAGTAATTTATTACTTTTTCCTGTAACGCAGTAGTGTAAGGCATTACTAATTAATTTTCAGTAATATTTTACTCGGTACATTTTCAGCAAAGTGTGCGTTACAAAAAAAAAAAAAAACTTTGTGCGACCGCGAGAATTCATTAATCTCCCGAGTCCCTCTTGTTGGTGTAACTTTGTTATTGCGTGACATAGTCCAGTGAAGGCGGGTTTTACAGGAGTGGCGCGAGGCATGATTTCTGCCCCCGCTGTGCTCGCGAGTCGCGCTTGCCAGTGGAAAAGCGGCTAATGAAGATGGCAGAAGACGACTGTACATTCACGAGGTGGTAAGCAGTAAGGCTATGTTTAGCCTATATGTTCAGTTCTGTGGACTAAAATGACTGAGGCTAAGGGGTTGGTCCTCCAATTGCACTTTATACTTGAGAAAGCACAGCCTAAGCTATGTTCATCATGTGCACTTTGTGCATGACAGTTTTGTGTTGTGAACCTCTTGAATTCAAAGAGAATAAAGTAAAACAAATGTGCATCTTATCATGGCATTAGAGTTTACTTATGTTGTGTCTAATATTAACAGACCCAAGCTATTCATGGATATTGCCAGATAATAATTGTACCTCTACCATACTTTTAACAGACTTTAATCATTTGTGATTTTGTCTGTCATCCTTTTCTTGTCTTGAGCCTTCTACTGACACGATGGGTTTATCCTTTTTCCAACTCTGTGATGTTTTTTTTGTAGGTGTTATGTCTTTCACTCTGATGTTGTAAGTTGCACGGATTAAATACAACTTGATAAAATAAAAACTGTTCCACAAAAAGGGATTTTGCCCTATTTTGTGATTTTTTTTCCTATTTTGGAAGGCCAAACAAAGCATTTTTGCTTTCACAGCGCCTCCACAACATGGTGGTGCACCATGTAGACATGTGGGGCCGTGTTTAAACAGTGTTTTAGGAGTACCTGGACGAGTCTTCACTTTTATAAAGAAAATAACACTGGGTTTGAGACTTTAGTCTTAGCAACTTTAGGGATCTTATATATTCACAAACAGCTTGTTACAATCCAGAGAGAAAGGAAAACTTGAAAATCACATCATATGTCCCCTTTAATCTTGGACAGTTTCTCAGATAATGCTTGCCTGCACTCACCAAGTCAGCAATTTTTGCCAAATCAATCATGCTGTTGATGTCATTGTTGCACTCAATAAAGGTCAGGCGGCGTTTCTTTCCTGAAAACATTAGAAACAACAAGAAAGAAAAAAAAAGTCACCACAAGTGTGACATTTGATTTTTGACGTTACACCCAAAACAGATGTTAATAACAGGTGAAAATGAAAACTATTAGTCATATGTCTTGCATTAAGTATTACAAAACTGACCGGAGACTATAGTCACAGGTCCACAGATGTCAGAAAGCTTCTGCCGTGTATAGTTTTTGATCAGGCATCGAATGAGGGTGCTTTTGCCCACTTTTGGAGGTCCCATCACTACTACAACAACAGGTGGAGGCTCCAGAGGGGTCCGATCTACCAGAGGAATGTGATGTTTCTTCGTTTTAATATCCTGAGTCCTACAAACCAATTTTAAAAAGACATTAAAAAGCAATAAAACCATCTAATTTTCTTTATAAAAGTGCAATTCAAAAGCACAAAGTATATCACAGCAGAGATACACACAGAAGCAGATCATAGGAATAATGTGAAAACTGTTTTGCTCATAAATAGGATAAACTGATGTAAGAGAAAACAGTAAAGGATGGGTCATGTTAAACCAAGCTGAGCACTGACCTATGGAAGGTTTTGGCCATGCGCACAGCTGACTGGACGCTAAACGCCCGTGGGTTCCTCTTGCGCTCATCCTGCTCTGGTTCAGTGCCCTGCTCCTTCTTTCTGTTCTTCTTCTGTGCTTTGGGTCCACTGTGCTTATGCTGGTGCCGTTTCTGTTCTTTCTTCTCCATCTTTGCTTTTCTGAGTCCAGAAAATAAAACAGAATATCAACAACGATCTTTGACCTCACATAATAATATAGATGTCTCCCACTCAGGTATTGATCAAACTCAACCCTGCTTAATTTTAGTAGGAAACCAGGCAAGAGTTACGGGGTGACAGCTACTGTTTTATTTTCTGTTGAATATTTTCATCAAAGTCTGACAAGATATGATGACATTTCCCATTAAAACAACAAGCATCAGTATGACATTACTTCCTAAGCGTTCCAAAAACAAAACGCTTGCATGTATTAAACTACTTTTAAAACAGAATAACCCACGCGTTGTCTCGTGTTTATCTAGTCACGCTCACTGAAAGCTTTAAAAATCTATCAATTTAAGTAAACATGCAAGGACAACGTACAAAATACGAGATGGACCTACTTGGTATTTAACAGAATTTAATTTCAGGCATTTTGAGTTCGCATGGTTCAAGAATAAATACGCCTTTGTCTTTAAATACCCATCAATGCAGCCGCTGTGTAGTTTAAGCATTAAAATAGAGGCTCACCTTTTGGGGTTGCAGTTTATTTAAATCCGATGCACATATGATCTCAGAATTCGAAGATGTTAATTCATGTTTTCATATAACAGTAGTACAACGTGACTCTATCCACGGTTTACACGTGTGTTGCACTTCCGGTTAGAGGCGGAAGTGGTTACGTTCGACAGTGTCTATGTAAACAGGAGCTTGTACGGAGCGATCCGTGTCACACGTTCCGCATACACAAATTTGTCTGTTTTTAACATGTACTCTGTTGATGATTTTATAGTAGTAAACCTGAATGTTATAGCAAGCTGTTTAGCAACAGAAACCCAATCATAAACTCGTTAAATATGCATGCGTTGTTTGAGGTAAAGTGGACGAAAATTTCGAAAGTTGGCGTGAATGTCGCTGGTGTCAAAATGTTTAAAGGAAATTATCTCTTGAGTCAAAGAAACTGGTGTAATTTTGTAACATACAGTGAGATAATAAATGAATAAATTCGACCCACTGAAAATGGTTCTTTATGTTGAACAGAATACAAATTTGAATCAAATCCCCCCTATAAACTGGTAATGGTGTAATCACCCTGTAGCCTATGTTGTCAATGTAATATGTCCAGACATGTTAGACACCTCTACTCTTGCAATCAACTCTAATCTTTGGAGATGTTTTGATTCAACACTTCAGAATCAATGAATCATTTCTCATTTAATGTAACATCTAAAAAATAATAAAAATGTTCCATAAAATGTAATGTGTTAGCAAATCAGAGGACACACATTCATAAATAAATTGTGACATTTTATTTCAAATAAATATCTATTACTTTACAAAGTGACAGTATAGGTTGTGTGAGCATAATTAAATATAGAAATAAATATCCTAACTGTACTGTAATACCTTAAAAGAGCATAAAGAATAAATAAGTTCTAAATTACTTTCTGATGTAACCATACTGTTTCCAATCTACTCCTTGGTAGAAAATATCAATAAAAAAGTCCAATGTGGATATCTGATATTGCTCTGTAACCGGAACTTGCACAAAACCAAGCTTCATTTGTAATACAGTTCAAAAGAAATCCTTTAAATCAAAGCAGTGTTTTTCTCCTTAGGTTATTGATGTTTGCAATATTACTGTAGATCCATCTCACCACTGAAGCTCCACCAGGCTGGCTTCATTTCTCCAAGGACATCCTCCAGATACTGAGAGGACAGATCTGGAAGTGGGGCCACAGGATGCTCCTCAGCGAGCATGTCCCACGGGCTGTCACAGTCAGTGTATGGCACAGATTGAGAGCAATTTTCCATTCCCATGTCCCAAAATGCAGAGTCAGATGAGGCAGGAGAGTTGGGAAGTGACTCCAGGCCACTAACACACCCAAATGTGGCACTTCCATGATGATAAGGATGTGGTGGGTGGTGGAATAAATGGCTCTCATTCTTGTAGGAATTCCCAAAGCTCTGTGCTGGTAGATTCCATGTAGACTCAGGAGAGGACTGTGTGCTTCCTCCAGAGCTCCAGCTGTCTGCCACAGTCTGCAGATCAGAGGACCAAGAGGGGGAACAAGAACTGGTTCCCATCAGCCTGTTTTGTCGTGGCTTAATGGCAGGTGTGCTGTAGTCAGTTGGAGGAAAGGTAAAGTGCTGTGGAGATGATTGAGCTGTCTGAATGTTGAATGATGTCTCTTGAATGTCTCTTTGTTGGCCATTGAACCCAACACTAGTTTTGTGAGGAGGTAGAAAAGGGCTGGGCAGAGGAGAGGGACTATCCAGCTGTGGTGAGGTCCAAGTGGCTCTGTTCTTTAGGGTTCTGGCTCTCTTGTTCTGGAACCATACCTGGAAAAAACAGAACATTTATGTTAGATTTTAGATGGGTTTTCATTGTTATACTTTCTGAAAATTATGCAAAACAGTTTCCTTTCTATACCGATGCCGACATACCTGAATACGGGACTCTGGTAGGCCTGTGGCTTGAGACAGACTTTCTCTGACACTAATCCCAGGGTAGGGATCCACGCTGAAAGCCATTTTTAGAAGTTCCAAGTGGTCTTTAGTGAAACAGGTTCTCTTCCTGCGCCCTGCAATCCTGCTGGCCAGTGAGTTTTCATCTTGAGCTGTAAGAGTAAAGGATATCATGAACAATGTAAATATATATTCAAAAAAGTTCTTATATTCTTATATAATTTCACAAAATTTACCCTGATATATAAAATGTAGAGATAAATACATTTAAGAAAAGGAATTCTTACCAACGCAGTCAGTCCACATGTCTTTCAAGGATTTGTGATGATCACTTTATGAGGACTGAGCAGATCAAGCTGAATGCTTTGTTACTGCTCCTTGTGACACTGACCAGCAACTGAAGATTGCCACTATTTGTACCTGCCCACCTAATAGGCCCGAAGGGGGCTGTCCTCCTAACACTCGTACACTTTAAAGGTTAAGTGGGCTCTATGATCTCTAATGGGCAAGTGACACCTTCATACACGCCACACCTTAATTTACACTTCATTCATCCATCAACTTTTGTTGTTCATCACAAACACTTGATCGATTTGCAAACATGTCAAGGCAATTTGTAAGATTGTTTATAGAAATATTACTTATGGTCTAAGTAGCCTATTACTGCTTACAACTTTTGAAAAAAATTACAATATTTGCAGATACGTGACTATATTTATTAGGCTATTATATAACATGACATTACATCTATTTTTGTTTGTTTCTTTGTAAATAAATTATCCAGCTTGCAAAAAAGTTATGATAACTTTAATTTAAAATATTAAAAATGAATATGTAATCATTAAATAATAATTGAATATGTTAGTTATAGCTAACATTTTACCCTCTCTATTTTATTATTTGTATAACATCTATTATTATAAATAACTATACATATACATTTATTTTTATGTGTACTATTTGCTACTACTATTGAAGTTTGTGTTTAATATTCCAAAAGGGGAACTGCTACAATATTTAATATAAGTATAAATATTTATAATCATGTCACACTAGTCCTCATGTTTGTATTAAATGGTGTGATCCTAAAGTATCTAGCAGTGTAGGACTAAAATATTATTTTGTGTCTGAAAATTCTCTCAAATTCCAACATTTTGTGATAATCGAAAATATTTCTTTTGTCTTAGGTGTGAATAGGTTTGATTAATGTGTTTACACTTCTTTGATTGATATGCCACAATCAGTTTTTACAATAGCTCCTAAAGAGCTAACTCTAACCCTTAACAACTGTGAATATTCCTTTATTAATATGAATAGGCCCCATCACAGCTGCCCGATACAACAGAAGTGTTTCAAAACATTTATTTATGAGATTTTAGGACAGAGCTCTGTTTTAAGGGAAAAAAGAGCTAAATCTGCTGTGTCATAGGTATTGTTACATAATTGGCTAAAAAAAAAATTTCTTACCAGACACACATACAAATTTCATATTAAATATTTATTTGACTATACTTTAATATAGTTCAGACAGAAATTAACAGACATAAGGGGCTAAATTTGTCTTTAGGGACTGATTTATATTTTTACCATAATATGTGTATGATTTCTAATAAATAACTCAAACACAAATACAAATGTGTTCCATATAATTGAATGGTATCAGTTGTGAACACATATGCCTTTAAAATAATTCACAAATGAATAATGTGATAAAAAAAAAATATATATATATATATATATATATATATATATATATATATATATATTATGAAATATATCTGAAATATGTCAAATTCCTAACTTTTTCGATATGCATGTCATTTTTGTCATGTTTGGTGGCCTTATTGCCCCAAGGCCTGGTAAATTTCTGATCTTGGTTATCATTCTTCATTCTGGATCTTAGCATGTATGGCCTATAATGATAAACATTACTATTATCTCAAATGTGATTTTTTTAAAGTACTGTATGCATAAAGGTTTCTAATGGGCAAGTCACACCTTCATACACGCTACACCTTAATTAACACTTCATTCATCCTCTTTTGTTGATCATAACAAACACTTGACAATTTGCAAGACTGTTGACAGAAATATTATTTCTAAGTATTACTGCTTACTACTTTTAAAATAAATCTATTTGGAGGTATGTTACCATATTTTTCAGTTTATTACACACATTTTAATTGTCTTTTTTGTAAACAAATAACTATGATTATATATACCTATAATTATAAGTTCATGATAACTTTTATTGAATTTAAAATATTAAAAATACTATAATACAGTCATAAAAATACAGTAAAAGTAGACATTTCACTCTATGCCTAGAATATTTCTAATACAGTATGCATAAAATTATAAAACATATCTGAAATATACAAATTTAAATATATAAATATTTTTGTCATATTTGGTCATCTGGGCTGGTAAAATTCTGATCCTGTTCATCATTTATTTTAAATCTTGACCTAAAGTACTTTAACATTTTGGAGTTGCAAGTTAAAGGACGATGTTTGTCTTATTTGTGAATTAACATCATTGTGGCAGTTATTTAGAATTCTTCATACGTCATATGATGTTGCCAAAAGAACATTATTTTGTGTATTTGGTGTAATGAAATGTGTTTATGTGGTTTAAGGTAAAAAAAAAAAAACTGTTTTCCATATACTGTATATTTTTGATTCTCCTCTATGCCCGCCTTTCTGAAACTTGTCGTTTTTTTTTTGGTTTTTTTTACAAAGCTCATCGGTCTGAAAAGCGTTGTGCGTTGTGATTGGCTAAAATGCCTCAAGGGTGTGAAAGAAAAGTTACGGCCCTTAACATACTGTGATGCGTGTCCCGGTCAGAACACCTGGGTGACAAGACAAAAACAATAAAAACCCATTACAAACGGGCCATTTGTTGCATCCATTGGGGACATAATTACTGATTATAATGATTTATGCTGTCTTTTTACGTATTGCATTGCATAGTGTCGCGTAAACATAAAACTATGTCTGCATCTGTGATTGGAGAAACGACAAACAACAAGCGCTACTCTACACTGCTCAAAACTCACGTTTGAATCATCAGTGGCAAATTCTTTACATATGTAAACTTACAGTCTGTGATTCACAACAGCCAGCATGGTAGTCGGAAACAGTCCTCCATAAAATGTTTTGCACACATCTTAATATTTGTATTGAACTGTTCAGGAACCACTGATTTCTAGTTGTGTCCTCTTTTGGAAGCCAAACAAAGTACTTTCGCTTTCACAACGAAACAGCGTCTCCACAACATGGTTCCCGGGGCAACAGTGAGAATCAAGGTTACACCTTTTTTCTTTATGTGAACATTTGGGCAGCATTATGCAAATCTTCCCTCATTGTGACATAGACATATGCAGTGTATTTAAAGGCGTTTTAGGAGGTTGTGGATTAGTCTAAACTTTTATTTAGAGTATATTTTTGGGTTTGAGACTTTAGTCTTTGCAACTTTGCAATCTTTGACCCCCTGCCATCAGGTAGAAGACTATGCAGTTTCAGGACCCACATGGCAAAGTTCTGCAACAGCTTTTCCCCCCAGGCTTTCATAATCCTGAATAAGCTGATACCATCCTAAATAAGTTGATACACCCACCATCTTACACCGCCTTCCCATCCCATGCCTACAGTAAAACCACTCCAACGGATATGCATCTGCACTTGCACTTTAACTGTCCACTATAGACACCTTTACACAACTGCACAACGGTCAGTTTACATACAGCCGCACTTACCCACCCAATGTGTGCTAAAGACATTATACAAATGCACATTATTTAACAGTATTTTGTCTGCTCTGATCCACCTCGATTGTGCATTAGCACTTTATTCTTACATTTCTCGCATTACTACAATATAACATTCCTACCTGTTTTGCTCATGATGTTGCATTATTGCTTTTATTACGTTATGTTTAATGTGCCGTATGTTTAAATTCCTGCTGTCATGAACACATGCTTATACTTGTTTTGTCAATTGCAACTTTCGTCAGAAACGACATTTCGCTTTCCTGCTTATGTGGAAGAATGACAATAAAGTTGAGTTAAATGATATTGAATAAAATGTTTACATTACATCTATTTGCATCAACTCAGTGTGTAGATATTAATTACCCACTATTTATCGTTAGAAGAATGATATTGTAGATCAAGATGGCGCGCCATGATCATCAGTGAGTCATGGCGTCCCTAGAGTCTACAAAACAGCACTATGCATGGCCACTTTTAAGAATAGACTAAACTGCTTCAAACAGAGTGATAACTGCATGGACTTTAAACAACACGTTATATTCTTTAATTAACCAAAGGAACATTGTATTCCATTTATATGCATTGTTTTGAGGCTTAAATATATATATATATATGTATGTGTGCGTGTTGGTAAAGACGACCTAATGAGTTTCAGGTAATCCATATTCATCCGCTCTGAGTTCCTGCCTCACGCGCAGTGAAGGGAGCGGAACCCGGATGGAACTGTCATGGCTGCCGTCACCGACCTGCCAGTCTAAAGAAAAAAGAGGTACATTTCTCTAAACTACGCTTATTTAAAACAGCAGTCTCAATTAATGCATAATGGAATTCAGTTCGACCGTAACGGTCACTTTTTTGAGTAGTGTGCTGTTGCGTGGACTTCTTTGTTTGTAATCGTTTTGTTACATCCAACGTGGGTGGGGGCGATTTGCTTTATTTTTGTTGATGTGGATAAACAGCATGGCTTTTGAGTGAATGACTGAGTGACATTTGTTGACGTGTTCGCTAAGAGAGTAGCGGGATAGTCGGTGTGCATCTAAAAATGCACGGCCATAATTGTCGTGTTGAGTCGTTTGACATGCCACTTCCTTTAGTTGGATGTGCATTGTGCGGATCCGCGTTGGACAAAGTTGGTGAATGTCATGTTAATTCAGATAACCTAACCTAAATTAATCATTCGCAGATGCATAACTAAGATGTTGGTTGTTACTGGTTTTGTATCATGTTTTTAAAAAGTTTGTTCGTGCATCTGTAGAGCTAATGTGAAGTAATGAAATCCTGGTCAAAAGTTTGACTAATACAGTAGTTGTGGAAAATAAATCAACGCAGTCTACGAAGATGTGCATGAATTATGAAGTTTACACTTCACACGCGAGTTCACATTTGAAATGATTTATAGCACATAATTTAATACATTACTTGTTTCTACATGCACTTTCTAGGGGCACTGAAAATATTAGTATATTAATTTTACCACATTATATATTTTAAAACGGTCATGAAAAAACGGGGGAAAGCCCCAGTGTTTCCACAGCTCACCAGATAGCTCAGTGAAATAAATGTATTTTCTAAAGGTTTGAATAAGTTAGTGATGCTGATCACAGTTACAGCCGATGGGAGTCAAAATTGCTCAATAAGATGCAATCAATAAGAAATTTGTTGTTATTGAATCCAAAATTAAATTGTTCAAAATTAGTTTCAAGGCTTGACTTTTCAAGTTGACTTTTGGCCCATTTACACGTTTATAGGTTTATTTGTGCCAAATTAGTCTTAAAATATATTAATAATAGGCACTTTATTTTGTGTTTCAGAAATTGTGTATTTTGACCTATTTTACTTTTATGAAGCTTTCAACACACAAACTCATCTTTCAGAGGGGCAAACTAGAATTAAACTGCTGTAGTCATGAGACCGTTATACCAGCCATATAAAAGTGATCACATGAAATCAAGACAAACTGCACTACAGATGATAACTATGACAGAACATCTTAAGATCTTAACTATGATAAGAACAGCTCTTTTTGTGATCTTCAAAATAAAATGTTGACTATTTTTCTAGCACATGGAACCGACCAATTTCTGTGATTGTGTGATTTACTAGCAAATTTAAAAGTTTTTGACTTTTCCTCCTTTTCTTGCTTCATAGACAAGTGTGTACTTTTTTTTTTTTAATTTTATTTTATTTTTTATTTTTTGGTGATTTGATATTTTAGAGTAGTGATTTTTATCATTTCAAAATATAGAGAAAATAAATTATCTGTATATGTGCTGTACATGTGGAAGAATTTACTATAAATCAGACTTTGAAAAAGTAGAAATTTATGACTAATAAGCCAAAAAGTGCTCTACTGATGTCTACTGGTTATAATTGTGATTTACAGGTGCTGGTCATATAATTAGAATTTCATCACAAAGTTTATTTTACTAATTCCATTAAAAAAGTGAAACTTCTATATTATATTCATTCATTACACACATACTGATATCTTTCAAATGTTTATTTCTTTTAATTTTGATTATAACTGACAACTAAGGAAAATCCCAAATTCAGTATCTCAGAAAATTAGAATATTGTGAAAAGGTTCAATATTGAAGACACCTGGTGCCACACTCTAATCAGCTAATTAACTCAAAACCCCTGGAAAGGCCTTTAAATGCTCTCTCAGTCTAGTTCTGTAGGCTACACAATCATGGGGAAGACTTCTGACTCGACAGTTGTCCAAAAGACAACCATTGACACCTTGCACAAGGAGGGCAAGACACAAAAGGTCATTGCAAAAGAAGCTGGCTGTTCACAGAGCTCTGTGTCCAAGCACATTAATAGAGAGGCGAAGGGAAGAAAAAGATCTGGTAGAAAAAAAAGTGTACAAGCAATAGGCATAACTGCACCCTGGAGAGAATTGTGAAATAAAACCCATTCAAAATGTGGGGGAGATTCACAAAGAGTGACAGAACAGGACACACAGTTTGATTGCTGAATGGAGGATGACAGACAGCCGCAGCAGAAAAAAAGAGTTTATATGAACTTGAATTTAATGACTTAAATATATTATTTTGTACCTCACATTGAATTATGGAACAGCTTCAGGACTCTTGAAACTCTAGTCTCTAGTGCACAAAAACATTTTGGTGGTTTATAATGTTTTTGTGCCTTTCGTGTAGCTCAACAATAACACAGAATAGTACACGCACAGTATTGGATTTGGATCGGTCTCGTCTGTCCGATACCCTATCCGCAGAAAAGACCAGGATCGGATCTGATACCAATCCCACGTATTGGAACGATGCATCCCTAAATTCAGGCAAAAGGAGCCTCAACTAAGTATTGAATGCTTTACATGCTCATACTTCTCATATTCATACTTTTCAGTTGATCAAGATTTCTAAAAATCCTTTATTTGTATTGGTCTTAAGTAATATTCAAATTTTCTGAGATACTGAATTTGGGATTTGTCAGTTATAATCATCAAAATTAAAATAAATAAACATTTGAAATATATCAGTCTGTGTGTAATGAATCAATATAATCTACAAGTTTAACTTTTTGAATGGAATTAGTGCAATCAACTTTTTGATGATATTCCAATTATATGACCAGCACCTGTAATCTATTTTTTGTTTTTTTTGTTTACCACAGTATTTTTTGTTTATCCGATTAAAAATAACATTCAAACTGTGTCATATTAGAGCTTTAAAGTGCTGGAAATAGTTTAAAAAGTGCTCAAATGCTTGAAAGTCATTGAAAAGTGCTTGAATTTCTCTCTCTAAAGGTTGTACAAACCCTGAAATGAATGATATAATGCATTCGACTATTTCTACAACAACACCATGGTAACAGTTAGCGTTACCGCTTCTGGTTTCCTGACGTAAGTCAGTGCTGTTTATAAGAGAAATTTCTGTGCAGAAATTGAATGATTCTCACTAGATCTCACAGTAACCTTATCATTGTGTGACGAATTCAAACGCTTATCACTGGATCTCACAGAACTGTTGCATCTGTGCAGTAAATCATGAAAAAAAGGGTTGTAAAATCAACTTTGGCTCTTGAGGAAAGCTGTTCTGAGCTCGGACAAGTTTGTTTGCGTCACGGTCCGAGCTGATAAATGGTCCGCGCTGCACAGCTGAAACTTAGCATGGTTTAGTTTAGTTCTCATTTTGTTTGCATTTGATGTTTCTCAGATGCCACATAAATGGCAGAGCTTATGAGCTGGGCAACGCAGTGGTCGTGCCAGTGTTACCGCTCAGTAAAATATGTTGCACCAGCAGAAAAAATGGTCACAGTCTGGAGCCCTGCTATAGTTTGACAACCAGTTTTTTAGTATGTCTGTAATTTTTAAACAAATATTATTATTGTTGACTGCACTGGAGAGAGAATGCAGCGTACAGTAATTTTCAACAAAATGAATTACTATAAGTAGAAGTTAAATTATTTGTGTAATACTTATATACTGTACATGTTGCATATATGTTTGAGAAAAAACTTACATAGAGCACAGTGTCATTTACTAAAGGGGTAAATTTCCTCATTTGCTGTAAAACATGAATTGTGCAGAGGTATTATTCCCATATTACAATATAATACTGTTTGTTTGTTTTTTTAATATTGCAGGAACCTTTATTCCAAAGCATGGATGTTGACCTGACAACATCAGATGATCCCCCTGAAAGCCATGACCAGAGCCAGGATGATGAAACCTCATTGGACCACAGTTTGCCTCTTGAGTTGGCACATCAGCTTCCCGAAACAGCCTCTTGCAATGAGCATTGTGCCCAAGATGAAGCCTCCCATGAGGAGTCAACCACTGATAATCTTCAAGTAGACGGAAAAGCTTCTGGAAAGACTCCATGTAAGATGCAGCAGGGTGCAATCTTCTCTGGAAAAATACTGAGTTTTTGTTGCTCAGAATGCAAAGATGACACCACTTACAGCCCTAACGACTTGCTGAAACATTTTCAAGGTACACACAAGGGTACTCTTCCAACTTATCCTTGTGATCTCTGCTTGTTTGTCACCAATGAATTCTCATCTCTTCAACGTCATCGCATCGGACATCGGAACACTTTGGTCACGTGTGAGATTTGCAACGATGGGGTGCAGTATTCGCTTCTTTTGCTCACAAGGCACTTTACCAACTGCCACAGCCGTAATGGACAGTTTCGCTGTAAAAAGTGTGACTTCTCCACTCGAGATGCAGGAACCTTTGTTCAACACATTCATCATCACAATGAACGTAATCACAAATGTGTGAAATGTCCGCATGGTAGCCCCACACAAGGGGAGCTTCAGAGGCATAATGTGGTGCATTCTGGGACTTTTCCTTTCTCTTGTCAGATTTGTGGATATAGTGCAGCTCGCAGAGAGTACCTGAACAAACATCTTACTGTGGCACATGGTGAGGAGATGAACAAGTGGAAAACAAATGAGGACAATTCAGAAGTAAAACAGTTGCTTAAAAAGTCTCCTCCAGTTGGAGGATCCAGAGAACCACAGTGGATGTCAAAACTTAACTCAATCCCTGGTATAGGTCTGCTTGATCATAAAGGTAGGTCGTTTAATCCTGAAAAAAACTTGGAGGAGACCCAGCAGTTCCTTGAAAGAGCTGTTGGGGTTAAAAAAGAGAGTATTAAATGGACAAAGTCTACCCTAAACAGTGAGCCGCAAACTTTGCAACTCATTCCATCAACAACGCCACAAACAAAGTTACAAGAGCTTGAGATTAGTCCAGGTCTTCTGAATTCAACCAACAGCAATGGACTGACTGTTCTGATGGTGAAGAATAAAATTTCTGTTCCACCGAACTGCACCACTAAAGTCATGGGCTTTAAGATGGTAGATGGAAAAAAACATTTAGTTCTAAAAGTCATACCGACAAAACAAGAGGACTCCACCGAAAATGAGGTTTCTGATTCACACATCGGTGACGACGAAGATAAAATGACCAACAGCTCCTGCTCTTCATCTTCACCAAGCATAGGATCTCTCCTCAGTTTAGAATCAGGAGAATCAAATGAGACGTCTTCAATAAAAGAAGAGTCACAGGAAGTTGAAAATCACATTGGCAACCATTTCCCATTGACAGAAGAGCACAAAGTTAGCTTTGAAAGTGCATGTAAAACAGGGCAGGATAATGTCTTGCATAGTGTTAAAGTACTGTCTGCGACATCTAAAGATGCTGCAATTTCCCAGTGTCAAAGCCGTCAATCCAATGGGAGGTCATCACCTCATATTCATGACGTATCGTTCCTGTGTTCAAGTGAGAAATGCTCCACTGATGATAACCAGATAGCCAGAACACTTCCTGTTTCAACTTCAGAGCTTTCCTCCACTGATTCTGAGACCATACTTTCTGATCTGCAGATGGCTGAAATAGATTCATCTAGATATAAGGCTACAGCCTTAGCTTCAATTTTGGATGAATCCTCAGGATCACAGTCGCCTGCTGATGAAACCACAGGTCATGATGCAGTTTCTGATTCAAAATCAGACCCTGAAATGTCTGTAGAAGTCAAATCCACAAACACTGATATCCTGAAATCTAAACTTCCATCAAGAACTACTGTATATGCAACATTTTCAGTGCTGTCGGAGAAATCTCTTATCCAGGAACCTCTATTCAGCTCAAAATGTGGTGAACCACTTGAGAATAGCATTGAAACAAACTCTCCTATTAAAAGACCTGTCAAGAATAACATCCTTAATTTAGTGGGTAAAGAAGGGCAGGACTCTGGTTCTGACAAAGTTGAGACCATATGTAAGATGACTGACCTTAAGACCTCTGACACAGAAGTTGGAGAGAGGTCTCAGTTTTGCTCAAATGCTCATTATTGCAGGAGTGGTACTCCAGCCTCAGACAGCATTGTTGTAAAGTCCTCTGAAGTAACTAAAAATGAAGCCACAGAGGCAAACTTGCAAAATGAAACTAGTAAAAGTGAATCAACTGAAGCCAAAGATTGTAACAAAGAAGTTGAAAATAACTTGCTCAGTTCCCCAAGTCAAGAGGTCTTTAGTTTCCACAATTATTCTAAAGATACCTCTGGGAGCTCTCCTGATTCATTGCTGCCTGAGGAAGACTCACCGCAGGGGCTGGAGGAAGAAGAGTGTGAGGAGGACTTTGGTGATTGGAGCTTAACTCTGCCAGCATCGCCGCCTCTTCCAACTGAAGAAGATAGCAAGGGAGGGGCTAATGAGAGTGATCCGGTCTCTGAAAGTGGAGAGAAAGCATTAGAGAGAGTGTCAGATAGTGATATTGAGGTCGATGAGTGCATAGCTACTGTCGATGATTCACTTGTTCCTGTGATTCCAGAAAAAGGAAGTTGTTCACCGGCACTAGAGGAGAAACAGGAAGGTATCACCTTTGCAACCGAGAATGCAGCGGCAAGCTTGAGAAGTGCAGCTGATTTGGGCAAGATACTTGAAAAGCACTCAGATGCCATCATCAGCCAGCAGCTTGAAAAAGAAAGAAAGAGGTCTTCGGTTACAGCACAGGAAACTGTTAGGCCGACCAAAACCACACTTCGGATCTTGCAGACACCTGAAGGAAAACAGCAGATGTTCCTTCAAACCACAGACACTCCATATGCTGTGCCAGTTCAGCTGAAAAGTGGAGCGGGGTTCAAGCTAATTACTAAATCCTGTTCTCCCAACATTAATGTGTCTTATGTGAAACCCGGGATTGAGATGGCCAGCAAGGCTACAGGAGTAGCTCTCACTTTAAATGGAGGCAGAATTGGCATGTCTGCACAAAGTTCCAATCTTGAAACTAAAGATCAAGCATCTGCCCAGATGGCACCGAGTGGCAGTGGAAACCGCTACTTCGTCAGTGCTTCTGCTCTTAAAACATCTCTTCTCTTATCAGGTTCTGTCAAGTCCCCATCTGGAGAACCCGTAAGCAACGTGCCACAGACTTGTTACTTAGTTCAGAGACCACTCCCTGTTACCTCTGTTAGTGAGTCAAGTGGTTCAAGTTCTGTGCTTTCAACTCGTCCTGTATTGGCCATGCCTGTGAATTCAGCAGATAAAACCAGTCCTATGCAGACTGGGAGACAAGCTTACTTGGTTCGATACCTTTCTCCTGCTAAGTCAGGTGTACTTTTGAACAATTCAGACAGGAAAAATTTGAACCAGGGCAGGGTAAATGAGGGTGTCAAAAACAGGGTTTTCCTTAAGGTAGTAAGAGGTCCTAATGGCACTAGATTTCTCTCCACTGCTCCATACACCACAGACAAAAAGTCAGTATACCTTGCCACAAGCTCTTTGCAGTCACCTTGTTTGTTAATGTCCTCAAATAAATCTTTAACCAGCGTGTCGTCAGGTCTTCAAACCTCTACTAATTCACTTCATAAACTGATTCCCGCATCCCAGATTAAACACATTCTACCCCAGTCCAATGTTCAAATCAAAAGCAGGTCTGATCATGATGTAGCATTACAGAAGGTGCCGCATGTTCCCGGTTCCATCCGTCCACGAAGCCAAAGGAAACGGAGGCGAAGGGCTTTGTTTGAGGAAATGCTGGAGAGCTCCTCCAAAATGAGGAGAATCTCAAGCAAGTTGTCTGCTGAGAAAGACGCCATTTCAATTTGGGAGCCTGTTGCAAAAGATGTTGTGAGAACGCTGAGACTCTGTCCCTTTAGTCCACTTCAAGAAATCAAACGTCCCCATCGAAACCAGCCTGTGGTTGTGCTGAACCATCCGGATGCAGACATTCCTGAAGTAGCTAGCATCATGAGGTCCGTGAACAAATACAAAGGTGAAGTTCTCAAAGTGGCTTTGTCCCAAAATACAGTTAAAGCCCTCGCCGAGCCTCCAAGAACACCTTCAAAGCAGAATGCATCCAATGGCAGTGGGGGTGAAAGAATAAGGCCAGTAGGTGTTGTTCAAGAAAGATTCTTTCTGAAACTGAAGTTAAAAAAGACTAGCAGAAATAAATATGAGGTGGTGAGGTCCTCTTCTTCTGGTTCAGAGCAGCAGTCAACATTTTGTTGCTGGTTTTGTGGCCGAGTTTTCAACAATCAAGAGGACTGGATCGGCCATGGTCAACGGCATCTAATGGAGGCAACAAGAGACTGGAATAAGCTGCTGTAATGCAAGTACACAGCCCATGGATTGGGTTCAAATGCCATCCTTCATTGTAGAAAACAGACTTTTTGTAATCTTTTCTTCTTTTAATAGTACAATAAGATAAAGTTAACCTGTCTATGATATTTTTCCATAGAATTCTCTTCAGAAGCTTTTAAATGTTTCAGTGTAATAGAGAAGAGTTAGGTACCTGAAATGAGTTTGTATGTAAATAATTTTCACCTTTTGTATATTTAAATCTAAACCCTTGAGTATGTATAGAACGGAACTGTGAAAATTGGACACACTGTATGTTTATGGTGCAAGCAGAAAGATCACTGGTATAAGATGGTGCTGTCTCTTATAGACCTATTTTAATGCAGACAATTGAATTGATTTCTCAGGTAATTCCATCATTTTTGAGTGCGTGAATGGTCCAGTTCATAAATAATTATCTCTCATTCTGAAGCTGTGTTTGATAGTTTAAGTTGGCTACATATGTCATACCTACATCACTGAACCAATTTTGATTTCCAATTAATGCAAATTTTAAAGGGATAGTTCACCCAAAAATGAAAGTTAAATTTTCTCACCCTCATGTAGTTCTAAACCTGTGCAACGTTTTCTTCTGTGAAACACACACACACAAAAATACATTCAGAAGTGTATATCACAAGTTTTTGTTCATGCAATTAATGTGAATGAGGTCAAAGAAAGTCTTACAGGTTTGATGTGACATTAGGGTGGGTAAATGATGATGGTGTGAACAATCAAAGTATTATTTAGGAATTTTGAGAGGCATGATATTGCCTATAAACAAACCCAGCTGGTTCCTGTGGAAACCATCCTGTTAAAATTGTGTCCTTTTACCATTAATATTCTGTATTTGTTCTCATATTGTTTCTTCGGGTCAGTTTCATGTTTTGCTGGTTCCATCCATGCATCTCCCTTCATTATGTCAAATCAGACCCGGTGTCATTTCAGTAGCAATAATGGACTTTATAATAGTTGGAATTTTTCTCTGTAAAGGTGTTCTGAACCTTCATCTGTTAGTTATGGCTTTGGTGCTTTTTGTTGTCTTTTTTCACATTTGAAATGAAGTAATGCACCTGTCAATGTACTATTATTCTTTACAAAAAAGATAAAAAGATAAAACAGGATGTATTGAGATGCAAGCCAACAAACCTCAAAAAGCCAACCAAACACTAACTGTATTTTCATTTTCTGTAATACTTGAGTGCCTCATTCTGCCTCAAAGTTTTAACAAGAGGGTGTGTTTTTCATGATAAAGTCCAGATTTGTAAGATTCTTGTGTGCTTAGCAGAGTTCAAAGTTTAAGTTGTGACCATTCATCCTCGCTACATTGATTTTTGTTTTCAACTGATTTGTAAACCGTAAAATTAGGAGTCAAGACTTCCCTAACTATTTTTAGACACTATTTTCCCATTGATAGTATTAATATCAAGCCTTTTCAGTGTATGTTCCATAGAAACAATTGGTTACTGGTTTACATCACAAATTGAGTTTAAAACCCAAATCAAAACAAAGTTGAGATGGTCACCTGTTTTCGCAGTTATAACATTCAGGATATCCTTTGCATCAAAAGCTCGGTTTACTATTTCAATGTTATGCAGCTTTTCAGCACTGTCGAGAACTGATGGTGTACTCAGTGGTGCTTTTAATCTGAGTCTGCTGATTTTTTATAAGTTTATTTTATAGAATTTCTTTTAAATCTAATCTACACAAAGTCCTCAAGTTCTCCGATCTGCCACACTTAAGTCTCCCTGAGAGACCTCTCTTATTGTAGGGACAGATGTATTCATTTGTCTGTGTCCTTTAATTGTTCTTTGTCTTTTGTGCTTGAAAGAGGCTTTGATGGCAGATTAGTAATTATCCATCCTTGATTTATGTAGCTAGTGTCCAGTGTTTTATAGTTTTCAGAATAAGTGTTTTTTTATTATTATTATTATTTTTTTTCTGAAGCTTTACTTTCCTGTGTTTGGTCCGTTCATTTTGTTTCTAACACATGAGAATGTTGTTGGCCTATAAAGTTTTCTTTTCAGTATTCACTCTGTATTCTTGTCACCCTTCTTGTGACATGACAATCACTGTTATACATGAAATAGTGGAGTTGTTTATGCAAAACCATAACAGTTGACTAATATTCAGCTCAAATGGCCTAACTTGCAACAAGTCACGCCACGAATGAGCAAAAATATAGTCCTCACTCAGACACTTGTCAACCAAATAATGTTTGTCCTTAAGCAAAAATGTTCTTCCTTCTTTCCTTCGTTGTTGTATTGCCCATGTCAGACAGCTTTTATTGGGATTTGAGAGACAAGTTTATTTTTTTATGCTAAGTGCCTAAAATGTGATGCACCAGGTTGACACTATATTGTACTGTATTTACCTCCTTGCAGTTCCTTCTTTAATAAATGTAAATACCTTTGAAAGAGATGTGGGTTTTTTTTTTTTTACTGTAAAAAATTTTTTTGTCGCTTCTGTGGTTGGCAGTTATATATATATATATATATATATATATGTATATGTGTGTGTGTGATGTTACTTTTAATATTGCAGGGAGATGTTACAAGGGAGCTTTCGCCTCTAGATGGCAGTATTGCATTAAGGTAGTAATATAATACTGTACTGTCATGCAAATAGTGTTTTATGTGCACATTGGCATAATATTGACTTCAATGGTATTCAGTAGTATGATGCAAATACAGGGGTGTTTTTCTTCTGGCGAGAAACGTATTCTCTACGTTTGTGTGGAGTCAGCTACACATATAATGAATTCACAATAGAGCAACTGCTTATCAATGTTTTTTTTTTTTTTTTTTTTTTTTGAGATTATTAATCCAATAGATATAATAATTCACTTCAACATAGTTGCAGATGTACAACTGCTGAATCATTTCAGAGATCTTTATGCCGAACTGAGAGCGATCTGAATAGTAATCAGGGCTGGTAAGGTTACTTTTAAAATGTATTTCACAGCAGATTACAAAATGCATG
Organism: Carassius gibelio; assembly: GCF_023724105.1. Lineage (NCBI taxonomy): Eukaryota > Metazoa > Chordata > Actinopteri > Cypriniformes > Cyprinidae > Carassius > Carassius gibelio. Next base: position 17,489,646 of record NC_068382.1, on the reverse strand, counting down.
CTTTAAAAATTATTTTAGAATCTATTTCGTTAGATTACTCAAGTAATTTAGTTCTCAAGTAGTCAGTAACTTAAATCTAAATACTTTGGGATACTTAAGGTAAGGGTCATATTAACTTTGATGTCTTGTTTTTATGTTATATTTACATTTATTCATTTGGCGCTTTTATCCAAAAGAATTTATGGTTGAGGAATACAAAAAGCGATTTATCATAAAATGGTAATAAATATGAGGAGTGCCGTTACACAAGGTTTCAGTCATCGTTTAAAATAGTAAAAGCTTAAATAGGAAGGGAAAAATGATAATGAGAGAATATAAAATGTAAAGGCATAGAATTTCTTTTTATAATTAGAGGCAGATGTTCACAGAACCACCTCTTAACATTAGTGACATTGATGCATTTGAAGCAATTATAAATGCATGAATAATATTATGAAATTAATGTTTTAAATATAACATTTTGAACATTGAAATATGAGACAAAGCCCTCCCAACACCTTCTCCCGAAACCTGTCACTACTTGATAAACAACAGAATACAGTTCTGAAGCCCAGTTCTCTGAAACACTGAGCGGCGAGATACACCTATGGGAAGGGCATCTGTGCCCAACCTTTGCAGAATCATCCAATTAAACACCAAATCAGGCTTGACAGACAGGAGCGTGCCCAATGGCAGGTGAGGGACTGCCCCCTAACCGATCACATAAAGCGAGGAAATCTTGCTGGATCTCTTCACTCAATATTTCAGAGAACTGGGGTTACAAACAGGAACCTATTGTTCGTCTTCATCATCTCATGTTCAAGATCTACCTCTGGGAGTTATGGACATCTCCCCGGTTTCCCAATACACTCACAGTGAGGACAGTCACCTGGAAAGATGGTGCTTGACAGATCACCAAGTATCAGACACACACACAAAGTGAGAAAGCAATACCAGCAATATAAATGATGTGGTACAAAACATGACAACACATCTCATGCTGAAGGCATATAGTATATTATATATTGTCACATAATTAATTTGTGTCAGGGTACAGTCAAGTACAGATGACCTGCTTAATGACATGAAAATGCTAAGCTAGACAACCCAGGCTTAAATGGTGTAAGTGCACAAGGATACAAAGAACCCACACCTAAAATTGAATTAACTACTGAGGTCTGGGTAACTTCAAGCTGGTAGTATCTGACAAATGTGTGGTGAGGCCCAGCTTGCAGCTGCACAAATGTCATGCAAGGAAACCCCATTCAATAAAGGCCATGAGCCCACCATGTCCCTAGTGGAGTGTGCTCTGAGGCTGGAGGCAGCATTCCGTTAGATTCATTTGCTAATGAGAGAGGCACTGTCCAACAAACTAAGAGCTGAACACTCATCCTGAAAGTGTCCTGTAATGTAAACTTGCAGGGGGAAAAAAAGGACACAAAGCATGTTGCCTCTGATCCCCCACAGAGGATAATGGAGGAGGGCGAAATGCAGTAAGCTCAAGCACGTCACAAGTAAAAGCTGGGAATCATTTTGGCATAAAGGCTGGGTTAGGCCTGAGAAAGACCTTATCTCCACTGAAAGAGAATTTAGTGCACAAGAAATGAACCGAGAGTGTGTGCAAATCTCTGATGCCAAGGCCAGGAGCAGAGCTGTCTTTATCTCCCAGGGGCTCAATAGGCTGTTGAGACAAGGCTTCCAGCACCAAGGAGAGGTCCGATACTAGAACTACTCTTCTGGTGACTGGAAGGGTGACCCTTCATAAATCTATAATAAAAGGTGGGGGTGTTGCCTCACCGTAGTGCCATCAAACCCAACATGATATGTATATGATTTCCCACCATCAATAAGGTCTTGCAAAAAACCTGAAATATCTGAGCAGATATGATATCATCAGCAACAATTTGCCAATTTGATTACCACACATTTAAAATGTAAAAATTTTATATAATTAAATACTTACTCCTATTTTGTATTTTAAACACAAAATGACGTTACATGTTTTCCGTTACATCCCAAACCTGATGGTAAAACAATTTATACATCTTTCACAAAAATACTCCCTATAAGGACCGCAGCGTCTAATATTGCACAGATAACTTTTCTTGCATCATTTTGTATTGTAAATTCACTAATTACTTTAATATTCTAATATGTGTCAGCCACAGTTTAGTAACATAACCTAAAAAAAAAAACATTTTTGTGTCAGATTGTTGGGGTATTCAAATTATTGCCCTAGAAGAATTATGAACAAGCAAAGGGTAACATGCAAAAATATGAAACCATTGTTTTGACCAACATATATTGTAATAATAAATATTTTTATTAATTTAAAATATTAAATGTGCCTCCTATTTATGCCTTTTTATTATGAACATGAATAAAATATGCATGCATCTAGAATGGCATTAGTAAACATATGAGTAAATAATACAATATAATAAATTACAATACATGTGTATATAGAAGTATTAATCAAGGAATGTATCGGTTAAACAAAATAATGATAGTAAAAATATATTATTTAGAGGGAAAAAAAGGGGGTTTAAGCAGTGGTCTCTTCATTCCTCTTCTAATAAACGTGTATTCTAATAATTTTTTATTGTTCCAACAAATTTCTGAGCCTGACCATTTTCATATATTCCAATGACACTTAGCCCATTTTCTGCAGTCTGTTGTGAAATACAGTGAATCCGGTTCAATAGAGAGTCATGATAGTGTGGATGTTGTCTATCAAATCAAACAAGAGAATCAATACATGAATAAAGTTTAACAGTACATGACACTCCAAATGAATATATTTATTATCCTATTTTAGATGTTGTCCCATACACTCGCTAATTTCATCTTCATTCTCATGAAGGCTCTGTCATGATAATAAGGGCAAAATCTCTAACAGGCTATGATTTGCTGTGAGTCATTATCCTTTGTCACTACGAGGATATTTGAGATGCATAAAAGAGGCGTTGTAGAAGGGGGAGACTTGTGGCCTCATGACACCCACAATCAAACAGATCCCAGATCTGGGAATGAATGATTAGTTTGGGATCATCCGATTGATTTTATGTGCTGGTGTTCAATGCTGTGTTCCAGAAAATCTGTGGACCCTCACTGAACAGGAAAGTGAGAGACAGGTCCGCCTGCTTTGACAGGATTTAAATAGGTCATGCTTGTACCAGAGCTGTCTGCAGACTGCCTCTGACTTCCTGTCATTGAAGTGGTTCAGGCCATAAAGTGGCCTGCGGGAAGGAGGGATGGCAGCACATTCTATGAGAAATAAAGCATTAACACACAAAGATGAGAAAAGGAAGAGGACAATACTGATTAAGCATTAGTTATACAGTCACCATTTTGTTGCACTGTTTAATAGGAATATATAATTGTATTATATCATTGAAAAATTAGGTATTATCATTAATATTGTTTTCATTATTTTAATAATGAATTATTCCTATTTATATATTTTTATGTTAGAATAAATAATGACATTTTAAATGTCATTATTTTTATTAAATATACCAGTAAAAATACCAGCAACAAGAAGCCAATCTGAGTTTTCTGCCCCAACTTACCAGGGTAATTTTCACTGTAACATATATATGTCCCTACACACATTCATAAATATTATATCTTATCCCACATTTGACATTTATGGCCAAGAATTCCAAAATGCTTACAAAAAAGAACCATCCTTAAATTTTAAGCAAAGGAGGCTATTTATAAGACACCCATCCACGTATTCAGCTCACCACGCTGTTCTATTCCTGTCTGTGCCTTCTTCTGTCTATGGATCTATTTGTCCTCCTTCCTTTTCTTCGATGCCTCGTTTTCATGGCTGCCTCCTCCTCCCACTCTCTCAGATAGTATGTCATCTGATTTTGAGTTGAGAGTTTTGTCCATAACCAGTCAAACCAAAACCAGAACATCAGGGAGTAGGCCTACGCTTGCCTCTATAAGGCACAAAATAAATAGGTCACACCATCCCGTGAATGCCAATGGTTGAAGTAATTGCAGTTTTCTAGTGGTGCTCAAATACTGAGAGCTATCTGATTGCTGTGGACTATAATGTGTCATATAATGACTAAGCAATGTTTGGTTAAAGTAGCCTAAATCTGAAATTGCGACAAACTTTTCTTCCCAACCAAGGAAGAGACTTCATTACAAGTAGGAAGAGACATTAAAGGGGGGGTGAAATGCTATTTCATGCATACTGAGTTTTTTAAACTGTTAAAGAGTTGGATTCCCATGCGTGAGTAAAACTGCTTAAAATATCTCTGCCTCCTTGTTAGTGCGTCCGCCTCCCATGCCAGAGACCCGGGTTTGAGCCCCGCTCGGAGCGAGTCATTGCTGCTGCTGCTCTCGTTCAGTTTCAGCCTCGGGATCTGATTCTGGATCATAAATAAATGGCTGAATCTGACTGTTAGCCATGGTTTCTTTTGGATGATGTTTTTTTTTCCTCACGGTAATGTCACAACTTCCAAACGCTCTCAACGCAAAAGCCTACTGGCGCTCGTGATTCTTTAGCTCCGCCCACACGTCACGCCTCCAGACGGTCGTGTTTTTCCAGGAAAAATCGGTACAGACTATATTTCTCTTATGAATATAATAAAACTAAAGACTTTTTGGAGTTATGAAGGATGCAGTACTACTCTATAGGTACTCAAGATTAACAGGATATTGAGTGAAAACGAGCATTTCACCCCCCCTTTAATATTTTTGCTTAAATATTTGGTCAAATTAATGTAAAAAAAGTAATGATGTGCACGATTAAAAAAAGTATAAGTAGTGAAAAAATAGTGAATAAATTGATCAAAATCATCCTTTTTTTTTTTTTTTTTTTTTTAGTTTTTTTTAGTCATACTTTCTGTCTTTAACAAAACATGATATAAATGCAGTCAATATTTAATATAAAATGTACATTTATCCAAAATTACATCTAATTATTTTGGCTAAATAACATTTTTGTTGATGAGAAGTGCAACAATGAAACAATAGAAAAAAGATTTGAAACCGCTGAATTCCTTCATTAATAACCCACTTAAATGATGCAGCCATGTCATCCTACATGAAAATGCATATTTTGGACATTAAACTGAATTTACAGAACTATGAGCTGGCGGTGGAGCTTGAGTTCTTTCAGTGTTCCTGTGGAAAAAAAAAAACTGACAATAATAAAGTCAGAGATTAGGAACCCGCTATAAGTACTTAAATGTAAAATCTGTTTAACATCATTACAGTCAATCTAATCTAGTCTATTCTTTTTCACATTCACATTTTCCAACCAGTGCACAGCATTCAGTTACACAGTAGTGTCTGCTGCACTAATGAGTTAAATGGTTAAAGGTGACCACTAGCCAATGGGATTTGCGTTTGCACTTTAGTGGGGGGGGGGGGGATGGGTGCTAGACCTCTAAATGCACTAACAATGTTGGGAATACTTTATGTTTTAATTATTAATTTTAGACAGATCTCATATGTGATTAATCTCTTGCGTTAAATCGTTCAAATTGTTAAATTATCACCACAATGCACATATTTCATCCTTATTATAGTTGGAATTATTTTTTTACGAGATGAACACTGCCACAGTTTTAGCACAAAATGCAAGCTGGTCAAGCACATCATCTCAGACAGCAAGTCTCCTGATCTGAGCCTATCAAGACTGTTTCAGTGAGAGTGATGAAATCTGCCAGCAGACAGAAGTGAGGAGCGGCGCCGTTCTGAAGCGATCTGAAGCGAATGTGCCCGTCTCCACAGAACATTTTAACAACAGCACCCGATGGGTTTTTCAGTGAACCCAGCATTGCTTAAATCCAATTTAGCCGTGTGAATGCATTTTGCTGTTTGCCTTCCACTTTAACGAATGACCTATGTTTGCCCCTTAATTCTTTTCCTTTTCTTCTTCATTTGAATTCTTACATGTTTCTAAGTAGACTTAACTCCTCTTTAATTAAACATAAAGGGTTGTTTTATGTTTCAAGAAGTCTTCTTGTCATAACCACAATAAACCCAGTGGGCAACTTAGTGTTGCAGCAAATGTTCAGTATAAAACATTGAAAAGTTTCCAAGCATGTACCAGTGGTAACCTCTCACAGCTGTTTAGTTGGGAGGTAAAAACTTCTATACAGGTTCAGTAAGGACATACTAGCAGTTCTTCATCATCTCTTGGTTCCTACAGTTCTGAGATGATGTCAGAGTCCTTGACAACAGAATGCGTGAGCAGGGATCAGCTGCAGAATGGGGAGGACTGATGAATAAACAATCGTCCAGGCCCTGCAGCTCTGAAGACTGTCAGCAAGAGCTGAGACGTAGGCACGATAAACACATGACCAACTCAAGGCAAAGGAGATGCCTTTTCTTCCTGCCGAATTCATGGATGATTTTGACAAAGCGCACTGGCCTTCACACAACACTGCGAATGGATAGAATGAGAATCTAGTTAAGGAAGCACTCAGGCAACTTTGGGCATTATGTATTGCATTTTTGCTCACTACTGTGATGCCTCTAAAAAGAGAGCAAGAGAACAGGAATGCAGTGTGAGGTGATAAAATACATTTATTGAAAATTAAGACAAATGTAAAAAAAAAAATGACTAGCTTCAGGTCAGGTAAGAGCACAAATCACATTTACTGACCAAAAAATGACTGCAGTACTTGGTTGTGTGGGTAAAGATAAAGCACAACACAATGTAAATCAGGAAGCTAGACAAATTTCATTTCCTCCAAGGATTCAAGGGAGGGCTTAATTGTATCCATGTGCTACACACACATCTGAAGAAGCATGGGTTGGTTGGTGAAGGACAGTTTGAGTAAAAAATTAATAAATAAAAAATCTAATTTTTATAATTTATTTTTTTAATTTGGTTAAACACTCAGTGGTCAGTAGCCAATATTAATGTCATGCAAATGTATATATTGTGTGGTTGTACTTGTAAAAATGCAACATGATCCCTGGGCCCGGTTGCATGAACGCCCTTAATCTATAAGAAATCCCATAGTTATAAGGTTAAGATAAAAACTTAATGGTCAACTTAAGGAACTTTAAGTCTATCATTTTTAACTATTCCTCCTTTATTATCTAAGTGTTCCCTTAAGCATTGCTACAAAGTTCTTAGTAACCATTTCACCTTAAAAAAATTAAAAGACCGAAACAAGTCCCTCAAGTCATCTTAAACTCAAATGTGATGGCTGGTTTTATGTTGTTTATTATTATTATTAATTCTTAACGTTCATCTGCATGAATTCATGATAAACTGCTTTGAGGAACACCAGCAATATCAACTAGAGTAGGAGAATTCTTCCCTAATATGTCTTGAACCAATTTCCCTGTTTGGGATAGGTCTTGTAGGTCTTGAGTCCCCTTCACCTTTACAAAATAAAAAAATTATTACATTGTTCCAAAACAAGTGCAATACCTTCTGATACAATAGGCACAAGCTTAAAGGCATTTTTTCATTATTCTTCTTTATCAACCTTATTTTTTCCGTAAGAGTGGGTGCGGCCATTTGTAAATTTTATGTGTCTGGCTTCAGGGCTCATCCACGTCCAGCTAATTTTAGCTGTTCAGCCTGTTTTGCTGCTTTATACAGCAAATTGGTGTGTTTTACCATATTATTTAAATGTATTAACTTAATTATGAATAGACACTGGTTTTATTTTCTTCTCGTTATTTCCCTATAGTGGCTAATGGATCGGAAGTCTTGCCCAAAGGCCTACATTTGCATTGAAGAACAAGGTGGTTAGTTATTTCTTTTCTTGAACTCACAACTACATTTTCATACTTTTTCAAAACTCTGTGCACTTGACATCAAGATTTCTTGAATTGATTCATTCGATTCAATATGAATATCCTACTTTCCACAATGCCACAGTTACAGTTAAAGTACTACAAAAAATCTTTTTAAAATGTTGGTGATTTGTGGTTTGAAAAGTCTTCTAAATAGATTGTTGTCGGAGAGTGTTTCTCTCGTTTTGTTCAGTGTTGTTGAGAATGTCAGTGCTGTTTCATTTCCCTTAAAACTAGTATAACTCACTCTAACATCTGCGCTGTTTAGTGGCCGTGTGTTAGGGTCCTAAAAATACAATCAGGTCCAAAGCTCAGTGTGGAAAATGGTAGTAAAAGATTGTGACGAGTGGGGCAGGGCCGAGAGCCGTGGGAATGGAGCAAGGCCGGTGGAGTGATTTGGAGCCCACGGCTCTCTGCCCCGCCCCACTCGTCACAAAAGGTCATTTATTATTTTAATATATTATTGTTTATTAAATCTTATTTAGATGTGCAGCAAGCCTAGCAGAAGTGATGTCTTCGGTATCCATGAATAATGTATTTTAATATACAAACTGTGGGCCTTTTGAAATTCATAAAAGAATAGCCTTTTCATACTCTGTCCAGTTTGGTTTAAATTTTTTGTGATTTTTGTATTCTCTATAACACAAATATATTTCAGTTGTGGTTGTAGTAAAGGTAGGTTTGTGGTTTTTTATGTTCTGATCATTGTGAGTTGTAATAACTATAGCATCCGCGGCAGCCGTTGCCGTATGCTTCCAGAAACTACAGTGAAATGTTTAGTTTAAACACTTAGGTAAGGGTGACAGTAAAGGCATTTGTTTCAACACTTTCCTTGGCCTCAGGAACATGAATCTTCCAAATATTTCACATTACTCTTCAGTTGGCATTCTGATTAAATAAATGGCACATATTATTAAGAACAAAATGAGACAAATACGATCACATTGTATTAAAAAAATTATATTACTCCTTAAACGGATACTCCACCCCAAAATGAAAATGTTGTCATTAATCACTTACTTATGTCGTTCCTAAACTGTAAAGGCTTTTTTTGTCTTCAGAACACACTGTAAAACATAATCCGTAAAAATATACGGTAAAAAACTGGCAGCTGTGGTTTTCCAGAATTATACCGTAAAAAATACAGTAACACCATTGTAGGTTTTAAACTTTAATTAAAATTTAATTTATGCATTTAGCAGATGCTTTTATCCAAAGCGACTTACATTACATTCAGGCTATAAATTTTTACATGGCAGATGGACTATTCTGACGACATCTTTCATACTTTTCGGGACTTTGACAGTGTAACTTACTTGGCAGTCTATGGGACAGTCACAAGTCTCCCGGTTTTCATCCAAAATATCTGAAATTGTGTTCTGAAGATAAACAAAACTTTTATAGGTTTGGAACGATGTGGGAGTAAATGATTAATGACAAAAGTTTCATTTTGGGGTGAAGTATCCCTTTAAATGAACATAGATACATGTAGCTATTAGCAGATTTCTGTGATCATGTGTTTGTCTCCTTTTAAATTAAGAATTACATAGAATATGCAAACCTAACCACAAATTAAGTTTAATAAAAAAAGACAGTTGCATCTGCACCAATTTACTGTTAATCAAGTGTGCTAATTCAAAACAAAACAAGTAAATCTAAGATATAGAATTCAATAAACAAATCACATATTGAGTTAAATGAAAACAAGAAGACCAACAAGAAGACCAATTGTTTTACTGAACAAAAATGAATAATTAAACAGTGACACACTTTAGTTACTTACTTGTTGCATCATATAAATTGATCCATTTCTTGATTCAAAATTCTGGTTGTTTGCCCTCATAGTGACAGTGATATAAACTAACATGAGTGATATAAAGTGATATAAACAACATGAGTATCCTTTCTGTAGAAAATGAAGCCCTCCATTTTTTTATTTTTTATTATTACTCTTTTTTGGCTCAGAATAAATAACAATGAGTGTTTCCAGTAAGCTAAGATGCTTTCCTGTCAATAACTTGAATATATGTAGCTATATGTATCTCGTTAGGCATGTAAATGATTGCTTCCAACATTATGGTGAACATGCTTTAATGCTTTAGTGCAACGTAAGACTTTTGATCAACACAAAGCCAATACGTTCTGTAAGGCCATTGACTTGAACTGATCTGCACCTCATTGCCAGTAACTAAATACTGTATGTGCATACATCACATGTGCAGTTCAAAATGCATTCTGCCCGGGCACCTCTCCTCATGATTTGTCACCATGGAAACACAGGGAGCCTATTTGTTTGCTGTTTTTATGTCTGCAGATGGAAAAAAATGACAGCTTTGTTGTGACAACCACATACCATTATTCACATATCACAGACTACTCAGTACTTTGGGTTAGATCTCAGTTTTAAAAGTTGAATTGTAATCATAACACTTCAACTGTGAGTTACAGTACATTGCCACATATACTGTAACTCACATATATGTTCATTGATTCTTCTTAATTTCATTAGTGGTGATTCACAGTTTTCCCTAAAAGTGTAAAATCTAATTAAGTGCTGGTGGTTTCACACATGGTGATACTTTTGGATTCACTGTTTTTTGTTTTGTTTTTTGTATTAAAAGGCAAAACAGACATGTAGAAGATTTTGGCTTTAAAACAAAGGACTTTTCTTACACGGATGGAAATCTTGCTATATATATACACATGGGCATGTTGTCATGCAATTAGACACAAACACATGCACTCGGATCTTTCTCACCTACTAAATAGACCCCCACCCCCCACCCCAACACACACACACACACACACACACACACCCATAACAATAAAATTGAACATTATTTTACCATACCCAAAAACACATGTACAAATATCAGTTTGATTATAAAAGTTCATCCAAATTAAAATGTATGGCATGTGATCTTTGCAACAATATTAAAATGGCAAGAGGACAAATAGAATGGAGCTGGGATGAGACGTGAGATGTTGTCTGAGAAGAGGTAAGCAGAGGTTCAAACCTCTTTAAAGGGGAAGTCACAGCAGGGGGACTACACAGTAGCTTAGCTCAAAGAAGAGAGGTCCTTTGGGTAACAGCCCTGGGACTACACAGTAGTTTAGCTCAGGCGAGAGAAACAGGTTAGCACATAATTTACAGGCCTACACGGTTGTCTCGTTTTTCCAAGGTCCAGTCCTAATGTTACCTGTGGAATCAGAGGTAAGTACATAGTCCTCCTGCTGACTATTGTTCCGGCTCAGTGTCCCTCTCCGGCTGAGGGTGCCTTTCCTGCTGAGTGTGGCCTGGGAGCATGACAATGTGACCTTCGGAGGGGTTATATCCAAGTGCAGCATGGTTTCATCCTCTTTATCGGCCATCTTTGTGCAACTGTACATCAGCAGACCCGTGTCAGGATCCTCTGCCTGGCAAGGGCTGACAAATGGGTCAGCTTTATGGCAGCATATGCTCGAGAATGGGTCTGCTTTGGCACAGCACATGTGTCTATGACAGGAGAGCTGACTGTCCAAGTGTGCACTATGGCAGGAGAGGCTATCGTGAAGGCCGTGTGAGGCCAAGTTCTCAAGGTGGGGACTGGGACTGGGGCAGCGCAGCTGGTTGTCCAGGTGGGGGCTGTGACAAGAGAGTTGAGTATCCATGTGGGACATGTGGCAGGTGAGAGGGTTGTCCAGCTGCACACTGTGGGGGCTGTCCAGGTGGGAGCTGTGCACACTGCCGTCCATGCTGGTGGAGGTCATGTGGTAAGAATAGTCCCTGAGGCAGGGCCGAGGTCGATTGAAGGAGCGAGACTTAGACCTGTCCTTCAAGCAGCTTTGCAGGGGAAGGGTTGGTCTGGGCAGTTCATCAGGGAGGGTCTGCGGGAGGGTCGTCAAAGAGGAGGGACTGTGAAGGGTGGCACAGCAGGTGCTCGTGTGGTTCTGGGTGGAGGGCAGTGTATCCAATTTGCAGTGCGGCAAAGGGGAGTGTAGGTGTGGGGAAAGCAAAGGTTTACCCAGGCAAGATGAGTCGATCTGGCAGTGGATTTGGTTCTGCCCATGGGACGGATTATGGCTGTGACTTAGAGTTGGGGGGGTGGCGTTCCCCGCCGCTTCTCCATTGACCTCCACCTTTGGTTTGTTGGGGCAACAGGCCCACCAACGGTGCCACACATCGTCACGTTTTGCACAGTGCTGAATCAGCAGAAAAAGCCCCAATGTGACTGAAAATGCTCCATATAGGCAACTAAAGATCATGTCTAGAAAATGGCCCTGTGATATGGCCAGTGCTCCGAAAACCCAGGTGGCCAGGAAGAGGAACAGCGTAAAGGCTGTGGCCCTCAGCTGAGCTTTGAAAGAGTGTTCATTGGCCAACATGGAGGCTGTGATGGCTGTGCAGCCAGTGTGATCACCATGCTCACCTGGCTCTCCGCTGATGGCGTGACAGTGCCTGATTTCAGCTAATGCTAAACGCTGCTGTTCTTCGGTCATAGCCTTGAGCTCATACTTGCGCTCCGGGTGCTGCTTAAGCTGCACGAATGTCCACAGAAAGTAGATGCACATTACCAAGACCAAAAAGGCAGTGGGTCCATAAAAGCCACCTAGACTGGGCTCCAAGGCCATCCAACAGCTGCAACACAGACAGATACAATGATTAAACTGGCAGTGTTGTTACCACTGTAGATCTAATTACGGACCTCATGGTAATTTATAGCTTTAATTAAGATCCATTTCCCGGAATCAGTGACATTTGTGATTTTTACTGGCTTACTAAAAACAAAATACACATATTACATCTGACAGCTATCTGGACACTACCAGGAAATATGATACTTACTAAGGGGCATCATCTCTGCTACCGTAGTTATCCAAGCTAACAGCAGCCGTAACACCCACTATGATTAGAGGGATTCCACCACTGACCAGATAAAACCTGACAAGATGAGGGTGGAAAAAAGACAAAAAAAAATGATTTTCATTTTGTCTTACAAGGAATTTCATATCTAATTAAGTTAATTTGTCTGAGATGTGAACCGTAAGAATGTCATTTTGTTTGCCTTACAACAAATACATGGCATACCAATTAAAAGAGCAAAATATACACTACTATCAAAAGTTTGGGGTCGATAAAAAAAAAAGAACACTTTTATTCAGAAGTAAAATCAGAAGTGAAAGTAAACACATTTAAAATGTTACAAAATATCTATATTTCAAATAAATGTTGTTCTTTTGTAACTTCTATTCAAAGAGTCCTGAAAAAAATTTATTATGGTTTCCACAAAAATATTAAGCAGCACTGTCTAATTGTGCAGAGCTGTGTTCAGTATTGATAACAATAATAATGTATGTTTGATTAATAAATGCAGCTTTGCTAAGCATAAAAGACTTGACATTGAAAAACATTGAAAAACATTGAAAATCTTACTGATCCCAACCTTTGAATGGTGGTCTATTTATTGTATCTATCAGCTTAACGTTTTAAAATGTTTTACTATTACTTTTTAATTAATCTATAGTATTTATTGTTGCATTTATTGGGTATGTATTTTTAATCAATCAATCTAAATATCTTAAATACAATTTTTTTTAATAAACAAATTCAGTTCTAAAGAAGAACCACTACTGAATCAGAATTCTCAACCTTTAGTAAATTCATAAGCCTTCATGTTGTGTACCTGAAAATGGTGGCTTTAGGGCGTGGCTGGTGGGGAAGGTCCCGGTCCTGAGGTATGGGTGGAGCCTTGGACACCTCCATACAAATATTCCTGGCAGTGAAGAGCAGCCATAGCATGCTAGAAAGGGAGGAGTAGTGCAAGATAATGCCAACCTGTCAATGAACAAGATGAAACATTAAACATTGAAAGCTCACTCACAAAGAGCAGACTGGCACAGAAAACTAAAGCAGCAGTGTGTATGTATGTGTGTGTGTGTGTTTAGCCGCCATGGTGTGTGAGGAAGGATGTACTGAGGGGGAGTTTTAGGTAATCCTCCTCAGACAGTGAGGTCATGCTGTTGTCCTCTTTGCTCCAGTGCACATACTGCATCAAACCCACCCAACCATCCATTCATATATAAAATAAATGACATTTATTTGGGGAACTGGATGTAAATTATGTGCTATGAATGTCTCTCATGCTTTTTCAGAAAACGTATAAATGTATAAAAAGCGAATGTGAAATTCACTTTTTTGTTTATATCTAGGAAAATTAAAATACTTTATAAATAAACGTAAGGAAAAACTGTCACATAAATACAGAACACTTTCAGAAACCAGACAAGTGTACTCAATACAAAATATACAACTCATACACAATTGTCTTTTCCAACTTGAGACAGCAGTTAAGCGCCAAAACACTTCATACAGGTCTCAAAATCAACTAAATCTTCCATAACAGCAAACATTCACACCTGTCAAAACATACTGACCTTAAAAACCCTAAAACCTAGAAGCAGTTTTACAGAATTACAGATTCAAATTACTAGCACTCAAAAGTGGTAGTAGTTTTTTTTATTTTTATGATTTTTAAAGTAAAAAAAAAAAAAAAAAATCACAGAAGTCTCTTATGCCTATACCAAGGCTGCATTAATTTGATCCAATAATAAAACAGTAATATTCAAATATTACTACAATTTAAATACCTGTTTTCTATTTTACTATATTTTAAAATGTAATTTACATTACAAATACCTTTAAGGTCATTTGATCAAATTAATGCATTATTGTTGAATAAACATTAATTTTAATTGAAAATAGAAATCCTACTGACCCCAAACTTTTAAACAGTAGTGTATCTTTTGTGTCAGTGTTTTGTTTTTGTTTTTTACAGAAACTATGAAAGATATATGAAGAACTACAAATTCTCACAAAGTTTGCTACAGTTGTAAATTTTTCATTTAACATTAATCATTATATACATTTTCCACAATCCAACAAAATTTTTCAGATTTAGATTTAATTTAGCTGCATCTGTCAAGGTGTGACTCCCTCCTTCTGATGGCCACAACTTGGGCATTGGCCCATGCCTGCTTGTTTGAGAGGGCACTGTACTGCACATCAAAATCAATCATCTACATTTTTCCATAAAATCCATATCTCTACACATACACAATTAGCACAGCTATGTAAACACTACATTTGGTGTTGATCAACTTAATAACAGTTTCCTTCAATCAAACTTCCTCAGTCAGCCATGTTTACACACAGTTACAGTTTAGTTTCCAGTATTGTGCATCAGTTCAGAATGTAGTGAGAATTCCTTTTTAAACACCAATTCAGTTCCTAAATTTAATTTGAGCAATTTATTTTGAAGCAAACAGGAAACAGATTTGTGATCTGAACTTAAAGAAAGTAGAATTGAAACGAACTGAAATCCGAAAAAAATTATATTATTTCACTCACCCTTCAACCATCGATCATTAAAAGGAAATTTAAAATTGTAAAAGCAATAATAAATTACTTTAAACATGCCTTGAATAACCCCAAAAGACTGATAAATTCTTCAACAATATCATGCTAAATCATGTTAAATATCATTGTAGCATTATACAGTGGATATAGAAACGAATCACAGTATCACCCCTTTAAAAGAATCACATTTTGGTGCTTTGCAGCCTGAAATGAAGACAGACACCGTTTTTATTTTATCCAGTTGTATTTACTTATAATATCCAAGTAAGCTATAACACCAACTAATTTTTATTATTTTATTTCAAACGGGGGTGATTCTTTTCTATATCCACTGTATGTCTATATAATATAACATACTTTGCCTTAATCAAAAATGTTCATTAATAATAACAATGAGTTATAATATTTCAAGGTGATTTCCATCATTTTAATAGATAACAAATAGTGTAATTACCTCCTTTAGAAATATTCCAATAAACACAAATGATAGGGATTATAAATTACATTTTAAAACACCTGTGTGAACACCTGGAAAGAGTAGTGAGGATTTGTGGAGAAAAACAAGAGATTCTAATGGATTCCAGTTAATTATTTATGGGATAACATAAAATAAATTTGGAGAGCAGACCACTAATATGCAGTACGTTGTCTTTTTTTTTCATATTGTTACAGTTAAATACAAATAATAAGGAGGAAAATAATGTGGAAGTGCCCCCCATAATTTAAAACGCAGCTAGGAAAAGGGTGGATAAATGTAATTGTAACTACAAAAGAAAAGTTAAAAAAATGACAAACAAACCAAACAAAATAGACTGATAGACAGATCATATATAATTTTTTGTTGACGAAAGACAGTCATTTATATTGTAGATATTGTATTGTATATGTATAGGCGCATCTGTAATTTATGCTCATTATGCTTCCAGTCATAAATCTGATGCTTTTCATTCTGAAGCTTTACTGAAAGTGAATCAACTGCTGTTATTAACTAAAATATGTTTAATAAGCGTGCAGCTATAAACATAATCAAATTAATCTAACTCACTGGTCCAGGCTGTAAATTATCTGTTATGAAGGCATAAGCGCTACAATTTGAAAGGCTATGGCAATCCTATCCTAGAAACCCCAGTGCATTAGCTTCTCAACACTGGGCAGCCGTGTCAAACAAAGCCCTCTGTTTCTTAGTAAATAGCAACAATGCCAGTTCGAGAGTCAAAGAGGCCATATGCTAGTGACTGTGAACTGAGAGCCACAGACACAGAGCATGAATAATGTGGATCCCTCAGACCAAAGATACAGGGTAGAGAACTGGGAGACTTACCACTTGACAGATCACAGGGAACTTGATCTGGTTGATGCCTCCTGCAAACACCCCAAACGTCATGGCAGTGTGGAAGAGGAAGTTGAGGAGCATGTGCCATCCTTTCCTGCTGATTCGGATTATGCTGTAGACACACACACACACACACACACACACACTTCAGATGAAGAAAGAGCTGCACCATGAGTAATACATCAACAGCTCACTAGTAAAGGGGACAAGTAACTGCGCTTGAAGTACAATGCTATGACTAAAGAATCTTTTGACCCTTTCTGCAAAGTGTCTGCAAAGTAGAGCAGCTCACTAAATTTGGCACTGTCCCTCTAAGGTTAGAAGTGGCCCGTTCTCCACAGAGCAAGCATTACTCACTGGAAATATCTGTGACAGTCAGGGGTGATGATACTATAAATATTAGCGGTCTGTCTCAGGATCACAGCACTATTGTGGCAGTCTGCCCCAAAAACATTGCCTACTGTGATCTTTTAGTGTTAGTACTGGCGCTGCAAATGGCATGTTTTGAATAGGGGAAAGCTTTTAAACTATTTTTGACTGAAGCAGTTTAACAATGCAAAAAGGCAGCACTAAAAATACAAAATTGCACTAGTAAATTTTATTGCTGAAATTCAGCTGAAGAAATACACTTGACCAAAACAAACCTATTATGTTATGCAAATAAGGCCTAAAGATATTTGTTGACAAGTGTCTATTTAACTATTAATTAATTTCAAAAGCAAAATTAGGCTTGGTAACTTATCAGTTTACAATAATACTTTAAAGCTTGTAAACAGTGCCACTTGTTATGCCTCTTGTTCAGCTTAATTACAGAAAAAAGCATATACCTGTGGTGTACAATGTATGTCATGATAGAAATCAGCAGGCAGAGCAGCATCACTGCAGTGCAGGCATATACCACTGGGTGCAAATAATCCCCTGGATATGGAGGAAAGGACAGCACCCTCTTTAAATCCTGTCAATAAAATCAGATGAAAAAATTAGAAATAAAATTGCATGTCAAATGATAAAAAAACACCAATCTGTATATTGTATATGCATTTCCATAATAGGATCAGTCTTCAAATTTGCTTCTGTATGTTTTTATTAATGCATACAGATAACGTATGTCTCTGGTTCTAATATTTGCAGACTCTTATTTAAGCAAAATCATTTTGTTCATGTAGTGATTGTAGCAATCAGTCTCTTAGTGGTAAAGTATGCACTGCAGTACGGATGCACAACATGGATAAAGATGTTGGATTTAAGAAACTGATCATTAAAACAGTTTTAGCTTTATAAATAAAAGAAAAGGAGGGAGAGCTGGAGAAGGTGACAGGAAGAAAGAAAAACAATACAAGACAGGAGCACTGTCCCTTTGAGCCAAAGACTACGCCCCCATTGCATCAATCTCTTTCAGTATGTCTATTTTATCATCCGGCCCGAAGAGCCCTTTTGTTGTGTGCCTGAAGGGATTCTTCCCCTCTGTACAGATGTACATGCATGTCTTTACACTCCAACAGACTGAAAACGCTCTGCGCTGGGGTGGGCGATATGACAAAAATATCACATCCCGATTTTTTTTCAGGACAATCACAATTCTTCATCATTTTGGTTTTATTATTTTGCACGTTTTGTGAGTACAGTAGTACAACCAAACTAATTTGCCTATTTAAAAAAAAAAAAGAATTGCAAAATATAAAAGAAAATAAAGAATTACAGATATTTAGCCCAAAGTGGATGAAGATAAAAATATTTGTTATTATTTAATATTTGTTATTACAGTATAAGATAAGAACATATACAACATATATAATATACAAATAAAACAAACACTGATTTATTTTTCAGATAGGTGTAGTTAGCAGTAGCATTCAAGAAACTACATGAACAAATATAAAGTAAAACACTACATATAATTCACTGTACAGTTTATACACTGATTCTTATTAAATGCATCTGTGTTTATATGTAAACCTTGTGTTGTTTTGACAGTATTAGCACAATAATATGTGAAAGATAACTTAGTACAGTAATCAGGCAGCTGTATGTGCTCAGGAATAGCACATATCAGAACTGGTAATTTTTTAGGTCAGCATAATGCTATTATGCACAAGATTGGTTATTTTAAAACTAAAAGACGGTTACATCTAAATTTGACACATGATCATAAAACAAAAACAAATGTAACCCTAAAATCCTGGTTATATTTTATGATTTAGCATTACGCCCTGTCTCAGAGAGTGCATGTCTGCCTCAATCCAAGGTGACATCAGCACAATTGCTACTCATTAATCAGTTTCCCATAAAGTATCACTCAGCGTCACATTATTGATCCTTTGACCTCAGTTCTTCAGCAAAGATACTGTAGCTTTAATGCCCTAAGACATCAAACCACTATTGCACTGAAAGTTAATGCTGATTAATATCAACTCCATTAGTGCCCCAAAGCAGAGGAAGTAATTTCAAACAACGTGCCCATAAAATGGTTATCAAGGCTTTGGGGCCTGCTATAGTCAGAGTCTGTATTAAATAAAGATATAATCAGTGTCACCTCACTACAGGAAAAAGAGAAAAAAGAAACAAAAAGGATTTTCACGCTATGGTTTAGGCCTGTCACATTTATGTTCTGTTCTGTTCCATTTTGGTTTAGTTTTCAATGTTTTCTGTTCCCCTGCATTAACACCCTAGTTTGTTTTTTTCCCTTAATTGTTAATCGGCTCCACACCTGTTCTGTTTTCATCTTGATTATGTTCCCGTGTATTTAAGCCCTGTGTTTGCTCAGATTCTTTGTCTGCTATTGTTGTGTGCCTATGTTGCTGTTCTGTTCTCCCTGTGGATTTATTAAAAATACTTTCTTAGACTCCACTTCTTTGTTCTGCACTTTATACTGGACAGCCCATGACAAGGCCTGAGTAAAAGCGTTTATGTTGTCACTCTTTTATAGTTTTAATTGATATCAGAAGAGCTGCCAACGCTCTTGTAGGCAACATTGGTTTCACTTGTAAGAAATCTCAAAATATCAGGCCAAAATACCATCTTTCATTAGGGATGGGTAAAAATAAACTCCATCGGATGTCTGTGGTGATTACACATGCACTCCATTGCTCATCCACCCATCTATGGCAGTTTCATGAGATTGTGCCCAATCTTCAAGCTCTTTGACCAACCACCCCTTTCACTGACTATAAATGGTCTTTTTCCAGACAAAAGTTGCTTCCTAAATATATACATTACCATTCAAAAGTTTGGGGTGAGTAAAATTTTTTGAAGTAAGCTCCTTATGCTTACCAAGGCTGCATAATTTGATCAATCAAACACGCATCGTGTCTTTAACTGCCGAACACATTTCCCACGACTGTACACGCACTCGTGCCTTTGATAACTGTGCACAAGCAGTGAACAATAGTAAAAAAACTTGCAGCTGTCACTTAGCCCCCATCAAAATGGAGACGCATATAGCTGTTTATGCATAAATTTTTTATTGCATAGGCATTTTGTCTACACGGATGTTTTTTGGAGATTGAAACTGATATTTTTTTAAAACCTGGGTCCCAGAGTGGAAAAAATTTTGAAAACGTCACACTAGCGAATCCATATATTTTCTGAAACGATGAAATCATCAGTTCACATCTTGCCCCTAGTCAGACACCGCTACATCACGTAACAGCAACCAACACAAACACTGAACGATTGTCTTTGTTTTACCTAACATTAACACAGATCAATAAATATATTGTTCCATGTTCATTTGTATACCATCCGCAAGGTTTATGGGCATAGTCCAAATCTTCTTCTCTGTTTTTAGTGTATCTCTGTGGCAGAATTATAGCGCCATTTACTGGTCTGGAATGTATACTACATTGTTTTGTGTCACTTTTGTGGTTTCATGTGGATGCAGAAAAAATTTAAGAAAAATTAGCAAAAAAGCATCAGACTATGGCCCTTTAATCGTTTAGGGGTACATTGTACGCTCAGGAGTCATTGTGATTGACACTTTTCACACAGTCATATGAAGAAACTGACATTTAAAGAGGCATTGGAATTAATTGATCAATACAGCACCTTTACAACATTCTACAAAGCTAAAAGCGTTCAATCTCATAAAACTTGTTCGTTTGATATTAAATTGGTGTTATAAAAATTGTCATGACTCCTCCGTATTTAGGTCTTTGATGCATCTTAAGCATTAAGAGTGTTCTTGGCTTCTCCTTCTGTGTGCCTCAGTGAGCATGCCTATCTTGGAGACAAAACTTGGTCAATCAGTCTGCTCCAGTGCACAGACTCATCTCTCCAACAGAATATGACTGCTTTGTTTGTTGCAGGCATTTACAGATATATTCATAAACATATACCAACTATGCACTCACATTTAGACATGTAGACAAATGTTGCAAACATACACAGTGCAATGTATAAAAGTCACGTGCATGTGCATCCAGAAGGCCTACAGTCTTGCTCACATACTCTCTTTTTTTCATTTTCTCTCTCTTATACTCTCACACACAGCACAAAACAAAAAGCAGTAACACACTCATTATATAACAACCATCTTTGCATTCTTTCAACAAATACTGTTTAATATTCAAAATTTCACTTCCGTGTAGACAACTAAAATGAATTACCATATGATCTATAATTAAACTGACTTCAGTATGCAATTCAATTTTCATATGCAATGTTGGTGGTAGGGAGCTATGATCTTCACTGTAATCCTTGTGGAAAGTGTGCACTTGTGTGCAGTTTAAAAGAGCTGCTCTGCGCATCCCTTGCACTTTCATGTCCTCTGTAATCTGAAAAAGCTCTTTTGCAAGGTCTAATGTATAATGTGGCAACGGGGAGAACATACTTTGTATTTTACACGACTCTCTGGAAAACGTGATTCTCATTGGTCATTCGCAGCATTCATATATTTTCATACACAGGCAATGATGTGCAACTGACCCTCCATCCAGGTTATGTATGTTTCCAATTTAACTTCTGTTCCACCCCTACATGGTCTCTACAAGAAGGATAATGAAATAATCAATATTTAATTTCCATTTATTTATTTATTTATATCTATTAATATTTAAATATCTTCAGGGTGGTCCTAATCACTTAATTTCAAAACGGTAGAAGCTTTCTAAGACACTACATAGAAACAAAGAAGATCTCGAATAAATAGAAGAAACAACTTGTGGCTTACTACATTTAAAAGCATTCTGTTTTCACCTGCTTTCTGAACATTTTTTTAACTGGTGTTCTATTTAAAGCCCGCCTTCTGAAAAGCCCAGTCTGCTCATGTGTATTACATGCATGGGGACATAGCTACATTACAGAAGTAATGTGAGGACTACAAACTAGGTGTTTAAGACATGTTTTCTGTTTAAACAATTAACTCCCTTTAAACTCTGCAGATTATTTGCATGCACAAAAAGCTATATTACATAGTACAGGTGAAATAACATAAAGCATAATAGGTCCTCTTTAAAATAAAGAAATATATAGAAAATAAATAGGTGTTTGATTAGGGTTAGAGCTAAACTCTGCAGGAAAGTGGATCTCTTGGGCTAGATTTTAGGATCCCTAAATTACAGAATCGGTAAGCTGTCATAATATTGTGGGGCTGAGAAAAGTATACAAAATGTGATAAAATGGAATAAATGTTATTTTCTCTTCATCACAGATGTGCGTCCCTAAATGACGTTTCTCAACATCATCACCATTTGATCCTGTGATTCACTGTTTTAATAGCTGGTTTGTTTACAAAGATTCTAATCTTATCTCAATCATTTCCCCTGCCTCCTTGCAATATGTCCTTGTTTTCAAGGCAAACATATGCCCTTGCTCAGATCTATGTTCTTAAATTATTAGATCAAGTCAATTTCGGACATTGTCATTGACTGTAGGCCTAGTTGATTCGGGTCTCTGTCCTTGGTGCTTAAAACAGATAAAGCGCTTAAGGCACTCTCCATGGTGCTGCAGTGATCCTATGTGCTTTCCGTATGATGAAAAAAAAAAAAAAAAAAAAAAAAAAACATTTTGCCTGGTTGGCTAATACCAGTGACTTGATTGGCTGGATATCTGAAAAGAGGAAGCGGCTACAGCCGACGTCATATAGCCAATGTAGACGTCATAACGCACAATTAAAACCACCATCCACGCCACGAGTATACCTTGGTGTTGTCATAGATAAAAACAGTGTAATCGGAAAACAAAGTAAGATCGCCACGGACAAGCCACAGCCCTTTTTGATGATTAGCTAACAATGACAATTGATATTCATTGCACGCGCTCTCCAGCTTCCAGAGCCACCAGTGCGGTTACCCTCTGACTAAATCCCGTCTACACAATCTCTACCATTTTCAAAGATTCAAATACATTGCATCTATACGTAATTGAATAAAGTTTATTTAACAGTGCAGCGATACTGAGCAAGCGTCTGTTACTGCTACAAATGGATCCTCTTTCTCTGCAGCTGCATCGCTTTAATTTCGTATATCACACCTGAGATCAATGCTAATGGCCACGTAAACACATAGGCTATTTGTTTGGGAGAAACTCTCAATTCACTGGTATTTCAACTAAAAAGAAAAAACAGTTGATTTATATCATCACCGAAGTTTTTTTTTTTTTTTTTTTTTTTGCGTGTTGTCAACACAGGAAGAGCGACCAAAGTTTTATCTTGTAACAATCTGTCTTAAAATGTAATAAAATAAATATAAAGGAGGTACTTAAAGTCACTCACCATCAGATCCGCAAAGTTAAGCTCCAGCTTTAGTGCAATAGTTTCACAGTCGGTTATGATGTGGCCATCTGGCGCGTGGCCCTTGCGCACGCGGAGAGAAACGGCATTCCGAAAGGCGCTGAGGGGGGGTCATTCTTCAGCAGGAGAGGCTGCAGAACATCCCAGAAAAAAAGCAACAAAAAGAAATAAATAAGTAACAAAACAAACCAACAAAAAAAGCGAGCATGACCATAAACCATTCCTTGTTAAAAACAGTTTCGAACTGATGAACTTCAGTCATTTGAGGTGATTTCAGTCGGGCACGTGCGCATTCGCCGTGACGTAAGTCTTTAGAAATATCACTCGTGAAACGTTAAAGCACAAGCATTAGAGAAAAATAACAGCACGACCTCTTGACAAGGTAGGTAGTGTAAAGATGGTTATAAAACAATCTTACTGCCGTTTGAGAGCCCTAAGAACAGTTTAACACTCTCGCGTCTCCAAAATCATAATCATATGACGAGCAAACAAAGCCAACACCCCTTACCTTAAACCAGAATGGCACACTCAGGACTTAATCGGAAAATGTTTTTAAATGAATACAGGAGTATGAGCCACCATGTTTTGGCAATATCACTTAGGCTACCGTATCAGAGCGAGATATATAGGCTACTAAAGGTAACATTTACTGCATACATCCTTACCTATTTTAAAGAGAGCAACTGGTGTCGAACCCCATCTTTACGTCCCGTTATCTGATCGAGCGTGAGCGCATGTAATAAAATCCATCTCTAAGGAAGCCAAATATCAGGTCTTGGGATGTTCCATTTTTCAAATAACTAAGCGGAACCGAATTATTTACATGACGTTCGGCTCCATTAATGGTTCTCGAATCTGCATTGTTCCTCCGATGCAGAAGGACCACCGTAGTGAAATACTCTGACAGTGTGTGTATCCTGCCATGCACCGCAACACCGTCCGCCACTGAATCTCTACAGCGTGAGACACACAGCCCGACCGGTGTTTAACGAATAACTCTTATGAGCCGGATCTTTAAGTCAGTCAAAAACATAGCCTATAATACAATATCCTTAGTCCGGTTCTCGAGCAAATGATTCCAATGAGTCGGTTCTTTATTGAGAATCAAAACACTTTTGAATCCTTGAGCTGTTACTGAATTTATATGACTTACTGAACGCCAAATTATTATTTTCGTCATGTCAGACTCGAAATGAATTGTTAGTGTTATTGGACTTAATTGGGCTTGTTATTAGGCTTGCGACAGGCTACTGACATCTTGCTCACATTATATTTTGTTGTAATCAGTAATTTGTTAAAACAAATGAATACATTTAATGTTACCATATTTAGGATTAATTAGTTACCCCTAAAAAGTGTTTGTATTTGTGAACAGACCTTTTATGTATGGGTTGTAATTTTGATTTTTTTTTTTTTTTTTTGTAGTCTGTTAAATATCTGTCGTTGGCCATAAATTCAGTCAGAAATCGATGTATTTTTCCCCAAAATAATTATTAATCAAAAGTTCTTCTAGGCTATATAGTTAATTGAGCAGTTAAGTAACCCAAAACAGGTCTGACGATGGCCTCTATTAAAGCACTGTGTGTGGGAAGAAAAGTAAAAAGTTTCTCAGAAATATAGTGGGTTGAATTTTTGGAATTTCTGAAATTTTGGATATTTTACTTTAGCGTGGGATCTACAGTCTGTAGGAGAGTGTGGATGCTGAATGACGTGTCGCGTGCGAGGCTGTTGAGCGCGCGCGTGTGGTTGAAGTTACCCACTGCAGAGGTGGAAATGGTTGTAAAACCGTCTGTGCTCGCGGGCACATCACCGCTGCAGCGCTGATTCAAAGAGACAACCTACCAGGTTTTACCCTTCGCAAGCAGCGCGTTTTGGGGAATCATCGGGAGGTTTCACCCCACACTGTTATTGCTTAAAAGGCGCACTAAAAATAGTGCGCGTTTCTTATAAGATTTCTATGCGTTTGTCTGTATTTGCATGCGTGTGTATGAATGAAAGAAAGTGCTGTTTTATGTTAATTTCAGGCTAATATTATGTTAAAGGTGTACTTAAAAATGTTCTGGCAAAAAAAATAGGCCTACTTAAAAGAATTGACCATCAATTTATGAAATTTCTCAAAAAGCGGTTTGCTTCCTCCATGGATGATGCCACAACATCACTAGTTGTGCAATTGACAGTAGAGTATATAGGCCTGCACTGTGTCCAATATAACATACTTACTAGAAGGTATTTGGTTTGACACTTCACAGCAGTTAAAAATTTTGCTCTATATAGTATGAATATTGGTAGTATAAATAAAATTTAGATGTATTACATCTTCCATGTTACAGTAAAGTGTCCATTGAATACACACTCCACAATCTTGGTAGAAATAGTAAGTCATACTTTCCGGGTGTTTTTCAAATAATATGAATTCGGACCTCTTCTTTCTTTTTTTTTCTTTTTTTTTTTTTGCATTTTACAGACCTTTTCAAAGAAACAAGTGTGCAGCCATCTTTGGAATACTGACTTTGAACTTCAGTCTTTGCAGTAACTCTGTATAATTCTATAGCATCACTGCTTAAAGGATGGAGTTTTTTGCTCTGCCCTACCCTACCTTTTTGGACCGGAGTTCACAGTCAAAGAGCTGACTGCTTATGACATTTCCAACATGATTACATAATGCATGAATTTCGGCTGGGATTGTGTAGAGTCCATTGAAACTGCAATTTGGAACCTGATGTCTACCACTGAAGTCCATTACATGGAGGAAAATCTTGGAATGTTTTCCTCACAACTTTAATTTCTTTATGACTGAAGACAGAAGACATCTTGGATGACATGGGGGTGGGGTGAGTAAATGATCAGGAAAATTTTTAGTTAACGAAAGTTGTCATGTGCATTGTACCGGGAAAATTTTAAAACAAGCGATTCATTCATAAATTTTCACGACCTTATTTTCACCCTGTGGAAATACAAACTGGAAGACATAAGACAATGAGTTCAGTGCTGAAAAGCGTCCAAGCTACATATATGAAAGTAGGCATATTCGTATGCATTGATAGTGAGTTAAAAATAATAATAATGAGCAATGTCCCCACAACCCACACTTCCCATGTCACCAATAAAATGCAAAAACAATTTTAAATATATAAAGTAATTTTAAATAACATCATAGAAAATCAGCAATAAAATAAGCTTACGTGCTTAGGAGAAAAATATCAACGTATTCATATGCAGATTTGAAGCCTTGTCTAATCCGCAGTTAGACTCAAGTAAATAAAAGCATCTTCTTATTATCAATAGGCTACTCTGCTGCTCAGAAAAATAAGATAAATTAAACAGAGATGTAAGAAGATATGTGTTGTCACTTCTGGATTAAGGTTAGAAGCAGAATACAGACAAAGATAGTCATATACCAAAGATGTGTTGTTGTTGTTCTTTTTCCTGAGGTGGTACCACTGTCACTCTTTTTCAATTTCCTCTTAAAACTATGACCACCCACTCGTTTTCTGCCATGTTAGGTCTCAGTAATGCAATGCCGTGGGGCGTGTTTTACCCTGTCACCCACATTGCTAAATGAAAACAGTCCCCATCTAAATACTTTCCTGTTTTATCAGCAATGGAACAGCTGCTAGCTTTCATGTTATGCACTCATGTTTTTTCACAAGTGTGCCTGTTTTTGTTGTTGTTATTGTTTTCTATGAGCCTCATTATATGCAGTTACACTACAATGGTATTCAATATGGTTATATTAGCATGCTAATTGAAATTTATAAAGCAATTGCCCTAGAGAATTTTGAAAGGTCCCTTATCCAGTTGTTGGTGTGTTAAAAGCATAACTAGCCAAGCGTAATTAAACCCTGTAACCAACAAGTGACTGTTTTCAATATAAAACGAGAAGAAATTATTCCTCCGAAGAAACTTCAATGTATTGCATTGTGAAAATATGTATTAAATAAAATGACCTATCAGGCATCTCAAACAAAATATTCTGCCTTGGGTCAGGAAATGTCTGGATGCATGAACATCAGTAAAACTAAAGTAGTAATGTCTATGTGAAAGTTTATTGTGTAACTTTGATAAAAGCACAAATTTAGGTTGGTTAGATGGTCAGAAGTTTAGAATGTCTCTTATAATCAGATTATTCCAGGTTTACACCACTCCTTCCAATCCAATTGAAATTTCATTTGGATGAGCACAGATTAATTGAGACATTTACACGAAAGCTTTTCAGTCCTATTGAGCCATCAATCTGATTACAAACATATTATTTGTCTACATGTAAACATAGCTATTGATGCATACCTAGCACTTTGTAAAAAATCAGTTGATGACTTTGTTAATGAATGCTGTAATTGCCTTTGCTTAACTTGATGGTTTTGACTATAGTAAATGCAGAAAAGAGTCTGTGTATATATGTAATGTCATCCTTAATACCAGGTACTTTGACTAGCAAAGGAAGTAGCAAGTACTAAAGGCTGATGCATAGATGGATGGATGGATGGATGGATGATAAATATATATATATATATATATATATATATATATATATATATATATATATATATATATATATATATATATATATATATATATATATAGGTTCAGTCCTAACTTAAAGCTTCTATAAGAAATCATGTCACACAAGAGAGAAGACTACAACAAGATTTCATGGGGTTTTGTAATGACATCACAAGTGGCAAATGTCTATTTTGAGTGGACTGTGATATAAAATAGCACACTTGGGGACATGTTCTTCTACTACAGAGTATTTAATATTTAATAATGTGCAAGAGTCAGCGAGATGAGGGGCAGATGTCTCTCCACTGAGTGTTCTCATTTAACCCATATGAGTCAAAGTAGGGAAAATATTATTTATATCAATTTGATATTCAATGGCCTGGCTCTCCTCACGAGGCTGTGACTGAGTGACAGCATTGTCTTGGACAGGAAGTGCCTGTCAACTGTCACATGTGATTACAGGTATGTTAAATATTTGCCATCCTCTTGGAGAGGCTGCCTCAACCAATCACTGTTCTCTAGAAACCGGATTATAATTACTTTTACTGTTTGTTTTACACATTGCGTTGTGGCACGTTAACATAAAACCATGTATGGATGTGTAATCGGAGAAATGACAAACAACAAGCACTACTCTCTACAATACTCAAAACTCGCATTTCAATCATCAGTGGCAAATCCTTTAAATTTGAAAACATACCGTTTGTGAGTCAGTCGGTGTTCTGTCGATTTGTGCTACCCTTTTAGATTTTGCTACCTTCCATTAAAACAGTAGGTAGTACACAATTAATCAACGAAAAATGTTGTCTATGGTTTATTAATGTCTTCACCTACCCCAACCCTAAACCTACTCTTAAAGTGATGCACATATTTTAAATGTAATTCAGCATGAGAAAAAGGACGCAATATTGATGTGCGCAACTCTGGTAGGAAAATCTGATGAGTAGGATACATTGGCATTGTAGTCTACCATCCCAGGATCAGGACAACAGTCCTCCATAAAATATGCTTCATACATCTGAATATTTGTGTTGAACTGTTCTGGAACACTGTTGTAAATACAACTTAACCACTGATTTCTAGTTGTGTCCTCTTTTGGAAGACCAAACAAAGTAGTTTCTCTTTCACACCGAAACACATAGCGTCTCCACAACTTGTCGGCGGTGGTGGCAGCAACAATAAAGTTACATCTTCTTTCTTTGGGTGAACATTTGGGCGGTGTTATGCAAATCTTCCTACAACGTGACATAGAGATGTGGGGGCATGTTAGAACGAGCCATTTTAGGAGGACATGGACAAGTTTTAACTTTTATAAAGTATATCTCTTTGGGTTGTAGTCTTTGCCACTTTATGGAATCTTATCTATTCATGAACAGCTTGTAACACTACAAAGAGAAAGGAAAAACTGAAATTGCATCATACGACCCCTTTAAACATGAGAGATACTTGATTTTTTCTTGTTCATTTTCAGCAGCATAACAGTGTTCTGGATGCATTGTTATTTTAGGATTTTGGATGGAGAAGGTGCTAAATGTTGGGCAGTGAGCCAAAGTGATGGATGTACAATAATTAGCTAGTGGCAGCACTGTAAGAGTATATGGTAGAGGAGATGAAGCTTTTACAGAGTGCTTGATTACCAGACAGAATTTGTTAGATTTACAATGGTAAATGTTGCCATTGGGCAAAATTCTGACAATATACACTACCATTCAATATGTTTGGGACCAGTATATTTTATTTAGCACAGCATACACTAAATCACTGAAATCAACATTTATAATGTGTTTCTAAATAGATTTCTATTTAAAATAAATGCTGTTCTTTTGAATGTACTATTCATCAAATAAATCTGAAAAAAAAAATATCATGATTTCATAAAAATATAATAGGAGCAGATTTATTTTTAAGATTGATAATAAAAAGAAATGTTACTTGAGCAACACATCAGCATATTACAATTATCAGTGCTGCAAATGTTGATTCATATGAGGATGTATATCAGCCTGGGTGGTCAAAATGGAAATCTCATATATTATAATAGATTAAGGCTATTTAAATAAATTTACCAAAGTTGGCCACTGGCTGCCGAAAATTCAACTTTGCCATCACAGAGTGAGAGAAAAAAACAGCTGAAAAATATATTACAATAGAAAATTTAGTCAGAATCCCAAGCCCTAAAGTTTTTAACAGTAGTATATTTAAACATTGGTAATTAATATTATGTCTGTTATGACAAATCTTGGAGAGATTGGCATGATAATGTGCATGATAATGTTAATGTATTTGGTCTTGGCGGAATAGATTTGCTTCGGTGCTGCTGCTGCGGCAGAACAAGTACCTAGACTTTCTACTGCCAATACATCCAAAACATGCTGCTGTGAACATGTAAGAAATATTGCTGCTGCAAATATAACATACATGAAATAACCCCCATATAGCATACATGAATCATCTAGCAGATCTATACAGGTAAGCAGCAAGCTCATTGGCTACCGATACAGGAGAGAATCAGCTGTGTCATGTGATAATGATGTCATTAGATCAGGTTGAATTAGACCTATCGGACTGCACCATATAGAGTTTCATGACAGAACTCTGTATTTATCTAGTCCCACTGTATAAATAGAGTAAATAGAGTCCTTGGTGGCTAAATATGTAAATATTTTAACTAACTGAGTCCAAAAGATTTTCACAAATGTGAAGAATTAAAACTCATTAACAAAGTGAAGTATGTCCTGTCATAGTAAAACAGAAGCAACAGGATTACTGGGACAACATGATATGGCTAAGTCACAGGAAATGTCACCTGGGATTGTGAATCACAGTTCATTTTCCACATGGACCAGCCCACATCTTTGTTACTATGGAAACAATCCAGTTCCTCTGAGCAAAAGGTCTGGGTCAATTGAGGTCAGGGGTCAACAAAGTTCAGGAGGATATGGGGTTAACGTGATTCTCAGATTGAGATTCTGTGTCATATGGTGAAAACCGCTGCCAAGGCAACACTTCCCCAAATAGTCAAAGAGCACTTATCAGACAGCAAGTGATAGAGGTTTCTATTTTACTGTGCAGCAGCCCATCTCAGTGATTTAAAAAGTCATTAATTGTGTATGAGAATATGTCTGTTAAAAGATGCAATGACAAAGAGTCACAAGAAGGGTTACAGTACATCCTAGCATCTCAGACACATAAGCAAACAAACCCTTGAAAATAGACATCAAGCTAACATTTTAAGACACGTATGAAGCTTGAATGAGCATTGCATTGTACTGTCAGTATTGAGATCTGAGTGGAAAAGATAGCTTGGCATGTTTTCTATAGATCAGATGAGATGCATTCAAATATCTCAGAAGGCTAAATCACATATCTCTAATTCAGAAGAAGAATGCAATAAAATTAAATCCAATCAACTCAGTAGGACTTCCATAACTTCAATATTGGGGGTGAGAAAATAAATTGAGTGCAACAGGTATTTTTCTTTGTAAACGGAATTAACCCACTTTTTCAATGGTATTTGTTACTACCAGGTTTCACAATGATTCACTGATTACAATAAGAAGTGCAGAGGGCTCTTTAAACATATATGTGTAATTATTTTTTTATTATTCCCCTTACCACACCATAAAATCTATTGAGATCAATTTAGGAAGCTATTTGCTATTGAATTGTTTGAACCTTTAGGGAAATATAATAAAACAACAGTTTTGAGTGTGGCTTGTCTAATCAGAATTTAGAGTTTTATGATGTACCATTTATTTAATTAATAAACGTGATGAAATTTTACCTACTACACATCATTCAAATCTAGCTACCTTATTAGCTGTGCAATCCTCTCTTTTCCATTATTTGGTGAACAGGACTGATACCCCACATTATAATGCAGTGGGGAGCTTTATATCCTGCATTTTGGCACAGAAACAATAAAGTACTCTTATTCTTTAGAGAGAGAGAGAGAGAGAGAGAGAGCGAAAGAGTGCTTGAGAGCAGAATGTACATCACCATGCAAGTGTCAGTGCTGATGGCAGCTAAGTGCACTGATAGCTATGCACAGTTTTATTTAATCATGTAATGAGCATGGTGAAAGGGGGCAAACCCTGAGAGAGGCTGCAGCTTTTTCAGATATACAGCATCAAAATATAGCCATCGACATGTACCCACCAAAATTAAACAGTAACAATGTCATACTGAGTATTGTTTAAACCTTTATGAATCATCTTATGCTGAACATTAAAGAAATTTCAACTATTTTTTCTAATCAAAGTCAGTGAGGTCCAAATCAACATTAGTCTCCACAATTTCAGTACCTGTTAATGGCAACTGTTAACCGACAACTTGCATTGCATTTTATGCACTAAAATCAAAGCTTACAGCTTAGTGAACTACCCAATATTTTTCATGTGTCATTAGCATCTTAGAAACACTTACTCTGCACCACAGAAGTCAACAGCTAGTCAGATAATCTATTGATTTTGAACTAGTTAAACCAGTGCAAAGCTGGAGCCTCTGTGGGATTTCTCTCATTGGTGTGTGAGAAGTGTTATAGATTAAATATTTTCGCTCACATAACCATTACTGTGTGTGAAGTGTGAAAGCATTATTATTATGTCCTGTGGCAATCACAGCTTTTAGTTCACTAAACTATCAAATGAAGTCATTTTCCTTCAGAAATGCAGTTGGCAGCAGCTTGGTAATTATGGATCAACATCTGTTCCTGTTGTTATGAGGTCAACATCCCATACAATCCGTGGCATTAGTTAAAGAGCACAGAGGTGTTAAAATGTAGTGACATTATGCCAGAGTACCATCAGTTGGTTGAAGAAAGAGTGAGTTAATATTGGATTACAGTGCTTTTCTTTTCTGTGCAAATATGCAAATGACACAACAGGACACTTCATTAAATTATTTGCATGACCGAGGCCTTTGATGCAAAGCAGAATAAAAACATTACAATTGTATAATGTGAAGGAAAATAACAGTTTCTTTTCAGAAAAATCTGATATTAGTTAATATTTTATAGATTCAGAAGCAGAATGTTGATAAAAAAAAAGTGTTTCTACACCATTTGTTTTTTTATTGTATAAACTTTGATGAAGAATGTATTTCATTGAGCATGCTGCATTCATTTGATCAAAAGCAACAGTAAAGGCAGTTATAATGTTATAAAAGATTTGTATTACAAAGAAAATGGTCTTTTGTTCTTTTTAATCAAAGAAAACAAAAATCTATTTCTGAAGGCTTGTTTGACATTAAACATTGAGCAATGTGCTTGGCTGCTGAAAATGTAACTTTGCCACCATCACATTAATATAGGCTATATTAAAACATTTGTTCCAATTGAGAATCAAAAAAAAAAAAAAAAAATTCCATAACAATTACTGTGCTAATCAGATCGTTGCAGATACTCCAGCCCTGAAATTAAAACAAAACAAGTTGATCGTTGTTCATATTAAAGTGGGCAACCCTTGGCTACAAAGAGCAACAAAGAAGGCTACCTAAGACTACTCTGAGTGTTGTAGTTGTGAAAATATAAGGTGAGTCTTCAGAGAGGTGTACAATACTTCCTGCACTTCTTTGGTACCCATAGAGTTCTGCATGTTCCCATCAGTTCTGTTCAATTCATCCAATGCAAGAAACATGTCTCAGCTAGTTACCTTTGCAAGTCCAGCACATAGTTTAAGGGGATCTGCTGTCAGCATCTATCATTAGACACGTCATATGTGATCAGTCATATAAATCTCTCCATCGCTCCCTATCTGCATCCACTTGTTTCCGTCTGCCTTTATATATATGTTGTTTGCAAATATAAACACATTTCTGGGTCGGTACAAAGAGTCAGCATGAGGGCAAGTGCTCAAACATCAGTATGATCAAAATCTGTGCTCTCCTAAAAATAACAACACAGCCACCCTGAAAGAATGTGTGAGCTGACATCTATGTAATGTTATGCATGAAATAACATCAGCCTGCTTCTACAGAGAGATGGGGTAATGGGAGCAGCCCATTTGTCTCTTTGGCTTTCTCCTTACAGAGGTCAAACTCTTCTTTTTGTGCTGCTCTAAGAAACAAAAGGCCTAAAACCAACAGAAAAATGCCGCCTGTAACCCAATTTACTTATGTAATGTGATTGGATGGGCATTACATAGCAGAGTTGAGCCTAAAACAATGCCTAAATATCTACTAAACAGTTACTGGGTTACAGTGAGGATGCTGCAAACACTAAAACAACAGCAAATTTATAATTTACACAGCTTTACATCTAAATTAATGCATATTCTAACAGAATTAAGTGCTATTGAATGCTTGGTTATTATTATTATTTTTTAAATTATAAGTTTCATGTTTCTGCTTCTAAATCTGCCAAAATTGGCCCCTATTACTTCCTTTGTAAACACCTCATTGTAACATTTGAACCATTTTTTTTGTAGAACAATTTGATTAAAGGTCATGAAGTTAAATATATATATATATTTAACTTCATGACCTTTAATCAAATTGTTCTACAAAAAAAAAAAATATATATATATATATATATATATATATATATATATATATATATATATATATATATATATATATATATATATATATATATATATATATCATGCATTAATCATTCACAATAAGGCCAGGGGGATGCATCCAAGTAAATGGAGCAATTTTGATGTTGCATTCTGTGTATATTCTGTCATAATGGTTTCCATTTATATAACAAGACCCTTTACAGTCATTAAAAATCAAAATGTGTGGACCCCTGAAACATGATGATCTGACCTGAAAACATCCATGAAATCAATGTTTCACAGGCTAGGAAAAATGCTCACACTT
Organism: Carassius gibelio; assembly: GCF_023724105.1. NCBI lineage: Eukaryota > Metazoa > Chordata > Actinopteri > Cypriniformes > Cyprinidae > Carassius > Carassius gibelio. The sequence goes on along the minus strand of NC_068382.1, from coordinate 17,455,098 downwards.
CCAACGAGGCAATTACTTCAGTGACTTAATGTTACACAGCTCAGATTTCTTTTCATTAACACAGAAAACAATATCATAAGCCAGTGGCCAACTTTGGTAAATTTATTTAAATAGCCTCAATCTATTATAATATCCTATGAGATTTTCATTTTGACCACCCAGGCTGATATACATCCTCATACGAATCAACATTTGCAGCACTGAACCTCACTGACTTTCTTCTAATTAGTAGTGTCCCGCGAAAAGCTGCTCGCCCTGCCCCCACTTACCGCACAAGCCAGAATGACAGCACGAGATATGTCCAAGATAACACGGCTCTTCATGTTTGGACCCCCTGCATCATATATGCACTTGCTGTCTGCCCATAGACTTGCTGTGTGTGTTTAAATATGCACGTGCATGTATGTGTGCCATTGCCGTACAGCCGAGTAAATGGCCTAGATTTACAGCATGCCAAAGAACACCACTCCCTGTGTGGAAGCAGTGTGCTCTGAAGCATAGTGCCCTGAGAAGCGCACCATGCTTTTCATCATTTACACACACTCCTCTTTATCCTTTGCTGGCTTTCCATTCCATTTTTCCTTCATGTTCATTCTCCTAATAACCTTAGTTTACATTTATGAACATGTGATCAATTGGAAATAGTTCACTGTGTTAACAATACCAGATAGCAGTGGTAGACTATAATGTTTACAGCTCTAACCTTTTCCATCATGCATTGTTATAATGCAGGTCTCGTGTTCAGCTGTGGTCCAACTGTATATGAAAATCTGCATGCCATTACAAATGTAGAGGAAAATACGAGCTGTATGACATTTACAGTCCCTGTACGTTAAGTGCCAAATAGACATTTATGGCGCACTGCAGTTATGCGTCTAAAAGCTTCTGAGAATGTATAATAGTTATTCTTGCATTTGTGAATCTTTTCTCATAAAAACTGGGAGATGAATATTCATGAAGACCCTTAGGGATAGATTGCAGTCTGAAAACTAAAAATAAAATGGGGGAGAAAAAAAAGGATAGAAATGTGCTGGGACTGAGTCCTACACCTTATGTGAACCCTGTATGCTTAGTAAGTACATTATACACTCCTCCACACCTCAGAAAAAGTCAATGTATGTACCAGTTAGCATCTATTGGCACAGGAAATTATATGGCCAAATTGAAAATAATGGCTGAAAATATTCTTGCACTGTCTCTTGACAAAAAACTGCTTCTAATGATTGCACCTTCCACTACCAACATACCAACTCGGTGAAATACATTGGGTGATTGAGTAGTTGTCATATTTTACTTTAGGGTAGGCCAATTGCTCAGTAGGTTTATTTTTTGAAAGCCAGTTTCTCTGTGCACAGAGAGAAAATGTTTCTAACCAAGTCTTGATAACAATTTTTTTTTAAATAAATAAACTACTGAACATTTTCACCACTATTAATAATAAAAAGATATTGTTCAATTGACACTTTAGCAAAGGTGGGGCAAAGGGGGGCTGATGTTTAAAAAGTGCACTTCCACTCTTCAGACTTGCATTCTCAGGCTTTGCACTCTCAGACACTTCCGACAGTGCTTCCGCTGGTGACGTCTCTTGCAGTCTTTATTTTTTTTTTTTTTTGTTCTATTTATTGATAACTTTTTGTTTGAATCTCTCAACATTTTACAACAGTAGCCAGGTGGTCAAGACAAGAAAAAAGCTAGAAAAAAGAAAAAAACTAAATTACAATGTCACTTGCAATCGCCACTTGCACTCTCTGCTCCCTGTGACGTCACTTGCAATCAACACAAATCGTGCATGTTGCCAATGGAGACAAGTAGCTGTGGTGGTGATTAAATGAATAAACCTAAATTAGTAAGCCTACTACTATAACATACAGTGTCCTGCAAGAAAAAGACAAGACTGGCAAATCCAGAACAGCAGAATATGAATGCAAGTTTTTTTGTTGAGCGTTTTCCTCCTGTAGAAAAAACAAACACTTAATATGGCATAATGTATTAAGGTACATTAAGTTCAATTAAAAGACCAAATTCGATATATAGTTATTATTTAATGCTACAAGGCAAGCAGATCCTCCCATACAGCAAAACGCTTAATGTGGCCTAAAAGACTAAGATGATAAAGAGACTTTGCCGGGCCCTATGCATAGGCAGACCCTAATGGGCCCCCCTCCCCTTGAAAATATATATTCCAGAATTTTCAAGGGCCCTCTCTTCCTCTGGGGCCCTGATAATCAGTATTGGTTTTACCCCCAGTCCAGTGCCCCTGTGCGCAAGTGTTCATATTCTGGTGTTCTGGCCACGGATTTGCCGGGCTTGTATTTTTCTTGCAGGACCCTGTATGTTATAGTACTAAATTAGGTTTAATCGTTTAATCACCACCACAGCGTCTTGTCTCCATTGGCAACATGCACGATTTGTTTCGATTGCAAGTGTCACAGGTAACAGAGAGTGCAAGTAGCGATTGCAAGTGACATTGTAATTTAGTTTATTTTTTCTTGTCTTCGCCACCTGGGTACTGTTATGAAATGTTGTGAAATTCAAACAAAAAGAAATAAAAAATTCAACAAAATAAAAAAATAAAGACTGCAAATGATGTCACTAAGAGTGCAAGTCTGAGAGTGCAAGTGCAAGTCTGCAGCCAGACCCTCTTGAAGCATAAACTCAAAAGAGTAACAAAAAAATGTTAACAGTAACATAAAAAATATTAATTGACCATGTACTTAAAATTTATGAAATACAATCAATTTGGACAACCTGTCCCTATCTACCTTCAACATAAAGTTACTGTTGCCTCAATGTATGACAGTGTGTTTGTCATTTACTTGTTTAAACAAAGCCTACAGCTGTATTCATCTTTTTTGTCTATTTTAAGTTGTCTCTCACCCAGCTCAGTACATCTCTTACCTGTTCCTTGTGTTTCTGAGCGACGTTTTCTAGTAAAACTGCTGCTTAAAGGGATAGTACACCATAAAATGAAATTTTGATGTTTATCTGATTATCAGGGCATCCAAGATGTAGGCGACTTTGTTTCTTCAGTAGACCACAAACAAAGATTTTTAAGTCAAACCGTTGCAATCTGTCAATCATATAATGGAAGTAAACAGGAATCATTGTTTTAGAGTAAAAAAAAAAAACAGCTCATGCAGCTCATGATGATACACTGATGTGTAAGAAAGGAAACGATCGGTCTGTGCAAGAAACTGAACATTATGTATACAGCTTTTTACCTCTGATTCACCGCAATTTCTGAACGGTCCTGAGCGAGTTCTCAACAGCCAGCGTGTGACGCATCTTCTTCTTCTTCTTCTTAGGTTCCCATTCATTGGTTGATTTTCTCCTGGGGGATGAAGGTTTTAAATATTGCATATTTGATTGAAATGCTTGTATTGAAACATTTTGATAAAACTATGATAAAACTGTGGCAGATGTTAAGTTTTGTGAAAGATGAACACTGGTAGGAAGCCTTTTAGCTGTGTTTAAAATCAATCTGCCAAACAGTGACTGTAAAATAGGCCCTACAGTATGCATTTTAGTTATGGAAATTACATATTTATAGTTCTGATATGGGATATGGTCATTGCGCTACTTTGGGAGCTTCTTTAACCCCCCTGAAACACAACAACCAACATGGTCTTGCTGACAAAATCAATTAAAAATTGTATATATATATACAAACATTGCTGGAAGATGACCTCATCCATAATAAAGCTGTCTGCTGTATTCCTCTGATAGCTTTCACACAACAGATTTACACACAGACACACACAAATCCTATATGTTACACTATTGAATTCAAATGCTGGATATTCTGCTGAATATGCACATCCCTATACATCATGTGAACCGAATATAAAATGACTGGTGCTAAACATGTGACCTGAAATCTGAAAATAGAGCGGAAGGGGCAGGGCTTTAACCCTTTATGAGAGAGGAAAAAAAGGACTTAAGTGGAAAATGATCCATGTTGTACAGCTTTTGACCTTCCTGTCCCTGAGCCATATGCATACCACCTGGCCCTCATTGCTCCAGGTGCAGACAGAATGTACTGGCTCTTTTTCCTTACTCGCCAAATGTGCTTATTGACTCAGAGAGTTTGGAGAGTGCGATAGGGGAGTAGAGAGCAGCTCATCTGTGCAGAAAGTGGAGTGACTCAATGACATAATGCACCGTGGCTGCAGCTCTCAGTGTTTCGCCAAGCTAAATAAATAAAGGCTAAAGCTCAAACATTATGCATGCTTCACAGATTTCCTCTGGATGATTTGTAATCTATGAAACCAGTTTCTTGCTTTTAAGTCTCTGTTACATTAAATTTATTGCGATACAGTAAATGTGTACACACAGATATATATATATATATAATTTATATACAATGTATAAATTATAAATTGTAAATGTTACATATGTGTTTCTGTTATTTTTATTATACTATTGTAATATATTAAGCCATTTGTTTATTTATTTTACTTTTAATTACATTATTCTTATTATTATGATTATATAAAGTTCTATTCAAGGCAATGAATAACTAATCATTTTTAAAAAACCATGTATATATACTTTATACTGCTAAGAATGTTATTATTATTATTATTACTATTATTATTACAAAATGATTAATTTAATGTAATAAAATTAATTTAAAATAATATATAGTTACATTCTACATTTTTATGTACGTTTGATATTTAAGTTTGACATTTTTTTATGTAATTTCTTTTAATATAATAAATCATAATGAATAGTATAGGTCGCAATGTTACCAGCCTAATACCAAACTACAGCACAAAACTGTAATGCTAGCTGTCACATGTATGATTGATAAAGGAGGGGGTTTTGATGAAGTGCTCCCTTTTTGTGTGATCCTAGATGAAGCAGGAGAAAGAGTCTACCCTAAGCATGGCTGACTGGGCATCTCACTGAGATGTTAACAACCCCATGGCCAGGGCCGCTGGACTTGGGGTAAAACCAGTACTGATTACCAGGGCCCCAAAGGAAGAGAGGGCCCTTGAAAAGTCTGGAATATATATTTTCAAGGGGAGGGGGGCCCATTAGGACTGCCTATGCCTATGCCTATCTTGTGCAGCGGCCCTGCCCATGGCCCATATTCCCATTTCTTCATCTATTAAACCATCTCAGACATGCTATCTTCTGGGTTAAGAGACAGCTGATTACACAGGTTTGCGACCAAGATAATAGGTATCGGGTCGTGCTCTAGAAGAAGACGAGAGAGACTGAGATTCTTCTTAATGGAGAAAATCAGTGAGAACAGCTGTGATGTCTATTTTGAGCGGAGCCCTTCATAGTGAAGTTGATATCACAGCGCCTCCATGTGGTTGGGTTTCATCAGGCTTTGAATAATAATGACGTTAATGAAATGTTGGTTAATTAATTGGTAATTGTTTTTAACAAGGAAGCTAAGAAATCACATTTCTGGGTGGTGGAAAACATAATTATAAACTGACAAATGCACAAATATTCATCTTTCAGTAAAAAGATTTTATTACATTAATTTACATGCATAGTGAAATATCTTACTACATAAAAAATAAATAAATAAATAAATTCACATTAAAACATTATATTACACATTAAGAGTTCATTTACATGCTGAAATCCAAATTTGACCAGTCAATACAGAATTTAAGAATGTATTATAAACTACTATAAAGACTGCAAAGGAATGTGCATAAACTGTGTAATTAGAACAAACTGTTATTTTCATTTTTTAAATGGAAGTGCTTATGTTAAAACACTGGCTTTATCAACATCAGCACTGACAACATACTATCCTAAGGGCAGTAATATGCCAGATGTATTGCCAAGTGTTTCTTTCTGAATTGAGTTGATTATAAATTTAGATGAGGATAAAAATAAATTTTGGAAGATTTCAGAGAACTGGACTCACCAGTAAGAGGCAGTTGGACTCTTAAGATGCCATTGAAGGATTTTGTGGCAGGATATTACAAGCGTTTGCTAAATTTCACCATCATTATTTGTTTTTGTACAGAACAGAGGAACATGGAAGTTACATTTGTCAATATGTTACTAAATGTTTCCAGAGAGTATTGAGCACTGATAAATGTGCAAAATAACAACTAAAATATTTTTTTAATCAAAATGTTTAAAAATGTTCTGTCATGAAATAGATAACTTTAAAGCCAGTCTTATGGATTGTACAACTATTTATTGTATCCAAATCTGTGGGAAAAGATGCAGAGCATGCACGGAAAACACCATGACTGTTGTCTCTCTAACTATTGTATGCAACTTTCATGCATTATTAAAATAACAGTATTAATAATAAATATTATCTGGTCAACATAATTTGCAATATTGAGTCAGTATATACAAAAACAAAATGCTTCTTGGCAAAGTAATATTGCCTTTGTAATTCAAAATCTCAGTGCAAAATGAAAACATAAAAATATCTGTGCAGCTCGAGCACAAAATATATTCACCTATAAGAAGTATGACATTCACAGTAAAATAAAATATTTAGCCACAAAGGTCAGGTGGATAACATGTTCTTGAAAAAGGTCATACAAACCAATTCGCTATGACATATTGATAACAAAACATGTTGACAGTGAGCAAAATGAACTGCAAACTATATGCAAATACGAGCAATTGACATTAACATTGCATAAATGTTGAATATGCATGTTGAATATGCCATTAGCAAATTTTCACATCAATGTTTCAGTTTTGGCATTTTCACAAAATAGTCTGCTATCAAAAAGAATGTAGTGCGGTTCTTTAAGGAACAGTTAACCAAAAAATGTAAATGTTCTCACCCTCCGGCCATCCAAGATGTAGATGAGTTTGTTTCTTCTTCGGAACAGGCTTGGAGAAATTTAGCATTACATCACTTGCTCTGCAGTGGATGGGTGCCGTCAGAATGAGAGTCCAAACAGCTGATAAAAGCTTTCTCCAGTGAAAAAAGATATCTTGTCTTAATCAAGGAGCAAAAACAGTCCAAAACAGTTGACTTTTTCACTGGAGGAGGCAATATTATTGGATTATGGATATATTTTGGCCAAAAGCAATGGTTTAAAGTTAAACGCATTAATGATGGATTTGTTACTCACAAACATGCATCTTAACTGCTGGACTAGAGTTGTGTGGATTATGTCAATGTTGAATCAGCTGTTTGGAGACTCATTCTAATGGCACCCAATCATTGCAGAGGATCCATTGGTGAGCAAGTGATGTCATGCTAAATTTCTGCAAAGCTGTTCCAGTGAAGAAACAAACTAATCTACATATTGTATGGCCTGAGGATGAGAAAATGTTCAACATATTTTCATTTTTGGGTCAACTATTTCATTAATATTGAAACTTTAATTAAGTCAGAGAGCTCAGATCAGATAAATGCATTCCATTAACAAAACTAATAAATTAATAAATACAAAAATATACATAAGAATTAATAAACAATCATGCGAATAATACATAATAATTCTATCCCTAAGAGAATATTCCCATAAATCACAAGGGGAAAATTAGTCAAACCAGCTTGGTTTTTGGTTGGCAGCTGATAATCAAGACATACCAGTACTGAATTTGTTTTGTTACTTGTTTCAATAGCTTTAGTTTTTTTAAGAGAAGTAATCACACTTTCATTTAGGTCCATTTTAAATTGTTGTACAGCGGTCATAAACTTCAATTTACAGCTAGACTGATTTTGTTGCAGATTTCAGTTAATCTAAAGCTCCATCTGAAAATGAAGGCCACGTTTTCCTGACACATAGAAGTAGATGCATCTTTAAGGTATTGACATGGTACAAATATATCCAAATATTGAGTCAAAACTCAGATCCTGCATACCTCAAGGAATGACACATACTTGGGTGAAATGAACACCATCAGTCATACTTGAGTTGAACTGAAATGCATGCTGACATGTAAGAGTAAAAACCCTTAGGAAAACTGTGCAGAGATGTATAGTAACGAAGTAGAACTACTTCACTACTGTACTTAAGTACTAAAAGGCGGTATCTGTACTTTACTAGAGTATTATTTTTTTCTCCTACTTCCACTTTTACTTCGGTACATATTTTCGCTGAGTTTAATACTTTTACTCCGATATTTTTTTTTATGTGTTGCATCGTTACTCGTTACAATTATGATGTTACGAATCATTCCATTACAAACCACTGCCAGAACTGTAGATGGCAGGTTTGATGAAGCTGGCACATCATTGAGCGAATCAAGCGATTAAGAAGACTGCGCGTGCTGACTGAACTGCTGTCTGTGAAGAGAGAAATGAACACCGAACCGAGCCAGATAATGACTCGTTCACGAGTCAAGAACCGGTTGCATCGGTTTTCGGATGACCAGTAACGTTAGTTCTTTCTGACAGTCCGATTCAATAAACCAGTTGAAGAAAACAGTTCACCGATTCTTTTGCGCTCGATGCAATGGCGTCATTGGCGTTGACTGCACATTGGCTCATTACATTAAGAATCAGTTCAGAATCAATCACCAAAAGAATCAGTTCGGTTCCAGAAGCTCTGTGTGTCGGTTTGCTTCACGCTAAATCACACATGCGCAGTATCATCAGCTCCTCGGTTCACGAATCGGACGCGTCTGACAGAAACGGTTCTTGACTCGTGAACGAGTCATTATCTGGCTCGGCTCGGTGTTCATCTTCATTTCTCTCTTCACATCAGTTCAGTCAGTGTACTGTTTGAATTACTCCGGGATATTGGTTTGTTTTAACTCAGAGGGAGTGTCAGACGCATTAAACAAGTTAAGCTTAATTCATCTGTGGATTAATGCGTATTGGAGACGCGAACTGTTTAAAACGATTCAGTTCGATTTGGTGAACTGTTTCAAAAAGATCCGGTTACATCGAATGATTCGTTCGCGAACCAGATATCACAAACTGCTTTGTTTTTAACTGTCTTACAACAGACACGGAAGAGAGAAGACAATTTTTGACCAAAATGTATTTTCGATGCTTCAAAAAATTCTAAATGACCCTCTGATGTCTTACGGGTTTGAAACAAAATGAGGGTAAGTTATCAATGACATCATTTTGCAAATTGGGCTAACTAACCCTAGTAACCATTTTTTGTTTACAAGAAGTTACAGTCAAAGGAATTGTGATTGTCCTTTAGGTTAATCATTTGAAATAGTAAAAACAATATGTTCAAACTTTTGACTATTTTCTTTAATAGCTACATAACACAATACTTCTACTTTTACTTTCAGTACTTGAGTAGTAAATTTTAAAATAGACTACTTGCAATACTTAAGTACAAAAAATGTTGAATACTTTAGTACTTCTACTTAAGTGTGGTGCTTAAAGAGCACTTCTACTTCTACTCAAGTCACTTTTTTGATAGAGCACTTGTACTTTTACTCAAGTATGGTTCTCTAGTACTTTATACATCTCTGAAACTGTGACACAAAAAGGGAAACACATACAGTACATCACTATAGACCCCTTGACACACAAACGACAGGAGCTTTAGAAGTACAAGTAGTATGTCCAGTAGAGGAGGTTGATCATGATGAAGGAGAGGGGGAAGGTCCGCCTTGAGTAGTTGTCGATGTAGTGTGGGTTTTCCACTTTGCAGCAGTACAGACAGCGTACGATTTGGCGAGCCGTCGACATGCACTTGGTGCAGCGGGTCTGTGGCTGCGAGGAGTTGATCTCCTCCTTACTCTCACTGGGGGTGGGGTTGCTAGCGCTACCCATTCGGGACAGCATCTCCTCATGTTTACGGGCCCGCAAAGTGTGGCTGCCAATGGAGTTGACGATGCCGTTCATCTCATTCTCGCGCTCCTGCATTTCCTGGCCATACTGATGCAACAATGAGACGTAAATGTGTTTGATTTATTGTTATGACTATGGCAAGGCAACGATAATTATATAATTGGCCATTATGTTATCGTTACTATACTGCAAAAAATAGCTTTTTGAATTTACTCACTATTTTTAAAGAAATAGTTCACCCCAAAATGAACATTTGCTGAAAATGTACTCACCATCAGACCACCCACGATAAAAATGTATTTTTGTTTTTATTTCCTCTGAACAGAAATTTAGCATTAAATCACTTGCTCACCAACGGATCCTCTGCAGTAAATGGGTGCCGTCAGAAAAAGCCCAAACAGCTGATAAGAAACATCACAGTAATCCACACAACTCCAGTCCATCAATGAATGTCTTGTGAACTAAAAACCTGCCTGTTTATAATAAACAAATCCATTATTACGACGTTTTATTTATTTAATAAACGTTTACGTCTAAAATGCGAATCCTCCATCCATAATATTGCATTTTTCAGTGATATCTGTTGTTAAGTGATGGACTGGAGTCGTGTGGATTAGTCATGGATTACTGTGATGTTTCTATCAGCTGTTTGGACTCTTATTATTACGGCACCCATTCAGATGATCCATCGGTGAGCAAATGATGCTAAATTTCAATGAAGAAACAAACTCATCTACATCTTGGATGGCCTAAGGGTGAGTTAATTTTCAGCAAATGTTCTTATTTTGGTGAACTATTTCTTTAAGTTAAGTGGTTTTGAATATTCTTCATATTAAAAATAAATTTTTAATTAGTTAATGTTTTCTTTTTTAGATCAGCTCAATTATATTAAGAAGATTCCAATATATTCCAGTCAGTGTTTTGAGTAAATGGAAAGACCTGTTAATGTTGAAGAACAAAAGCTGGAAATGATGTGTCACTGCAGTGACATTTGCACATCATAAACTTCTCATTGAGACTTGATACATTATAGTATAGTACATTTCAGTTAATGCAGCAAAAATGGATTAAACTGAAGCAAACTTCAATTTTGCATACATTTAAATGGAATGAACAAAACAAACTTCTATAACAACTGTGTTATGTGAATTTAACAAGCAGCATAAATAGTTTATTTTGATAAAGGTTCTTACCATATATGCATTGGCAGCGTTTGGCTGGTGTAATGTGCAGAAATGTGCAACTGCGTATTCAATCAGAGCGCCAAAGATGAAGCTGAAGCAGATGCCAAGATACACATCAATGGCTTTGATGAAGCAGTTGGCATTGGGTAAAGAGGTGCGGGCTCCCATCATCAGGGTGGTCATAGTTAAGACTGTGGTCACTCCTGTGAGTTAACGACAAAGAGGATTGAGTTATTGTTGAGTTCTTGAGTATTGGGCTATTGTGGTGATGAAGAGAGTATGTTGTTATATCAGAAACAAGCTATCACTTGACAACAGTGCTGCATAAGTTATTTAGGTGAAAAAGCAAATCCAGATCCACTACAAAAGGTCCACTACGGAAAGATTTTTAAAATGTTTTGGAAAGAGGTCTCTTATGCTCACCAAGGCACTGTATACTGATCAAAACAGTAATGAAATGAAATATTATTACAATTTAAAATTGCTGTTTTCTATTTTAATATATTTCAAATTTAATTTATTCCTGTGATGGCAAAGCTTAATTTTCAGAAGTCATTACTCCAGTCTTCAGTGTCACATGATCCTTCAAAAATCATTTTTAATGTGTAGTTTTGTTGCTCAAAACATTTCTTATCATTATCAATGTTTAAAACAGTTATGCTGCTTAATAGTTTTGTGAAAACTACTTAGTTTGGTGGGGGGGGGATGGGGGTTCAGAATTTTATGCAAAAACTTATAAGTGTAAATGAAATTTATTTTAGGAAAAATAAATAAATAAAACTTATGACCCCAAACTTTGAATGATAGTGTAAAGGACATCTGTTGAGATTGGTGTCATACTGAAGAGGTGTTTATATATTTTGATCTCATGTTAATGTGCTAACGATTGCATTTCGATCCTACCTATGCAGATGCGAGCAGGTACAGAAGATTGACTGATCCAGAATGAGACCCAGGACAGGACCACAAGAGCACTGGAAGGCACGTATGTCTCCAGAATGAAATATAAGATGCTCCTCTTGAGTTTGAAGTGGAAGATCAACTTTGGGTAATTACCTGTTACATTATTAAAAAGAAAGTAAAAACATCAATACAGCACATACAGTCTCCAGCATTATGTGTGTCTCTTGTATAGTATAGTAATACCAATAAATGTTGACCATGTGGGGACAAAAGCTTATATAATATAAATAATTAAGTTTCTGTAAATCTAAAATAGCAGAAAAGTTATGTGTGAGGGGTAGGTTTAGGGTTAGGGCAAGGGGCTAGAAAATACAGTTTTTGCAGTAGAAAAACCATTAAGTCTACGGAATGTCCCAACAAAAAAAAATAGAAACCTGTGTGTGTGTGTGTGTGTGTGTGTGTGTCTGTGTGGACATACCAGTCTCATAAACAGCTTCAGATTCAGAGGTGTAGTGATCCTCGAGGGTGTACTGAGCCAGATGTAAATGATCAAGACCGCTAACTGACTGGTTTCCTCTTGTCCAATAGAAAACCACATCTTTCACATTATATCCCCCTGTGAAAAACATAATATAAATCAAGGAGACAGTTATCACTACATAAGTAATTCCAATGCTGAGCGCTGTTATATTTCCACCAAATTACACTTCCTGTATACAGCAGTAAGAAAGAATTTAATTACTACTAATTTTATATGCAATGCTACTAGAGGATTATACTGTAATATATGCATTATCATAACCATCAATAATTCTGAACAGAGCAATTCAATCATTTATAGGCCAACTTGAAATGTTAATGTATGAGGGTTCCCTGAGGAAAGTTGCTAAATAAGGACGGCAACAGTTACATCCTTGTTAACCATTTTTTCTCTCTCTCTTTAAAAATAAATAAATAAATAATAAAATAAAAAAATTATACAGTTACATTTGCAAAAGAAGATAAAAAAATTTGCGTGAAATGCAAAATAATAAGCCAAATTAAGGATAAATAAATATCCATTTTCAGATGCAGAACATCAAAAAAATCTGAAAAAAGTTTTAATCAAATCATTTTAATTAAGAGAAAATGTTTTTTGTTAAATACATTTTTGTCACTCTTTCTTATTTTTTGATGTGTTGTTGTAATGTGTTAAAGTAATATAATATAATATAATATAATATAATATAATATAATATAATATAATATAATATAATATAATATAATATAATATAATATAATATAGTTTTAATCTGCTATTCATATTTTTAATTGTTTCATAATGTGATTTTTGGTGAACTGTATTAAAACAAGTTACGGTTAGTTTGACGCACACACATCAATCAATCAGTCAATCAATAATATAACCCTAAGTAGAGAAAAATACAAAAATATATTGTCCCAATTTTTTTAAAGTGAGAACTTTATATTTTAAACACTATACTAGGAAATGTCCCCAGTTTCCATTTCAGAAATCTGGTTACCAGGGTTTTTTTCTCCCTTATAAACTAAGAAAAAACTATTTAAAACAGAACCACTAAATAAGCAGCTCTATACTTGCAGCATTTTGTATTTATATATATAAAATATATAATGTAATATATAATGTGCACCTCAAGATGGCACTGTGTCATGCACAGTTAAGTATGAAAAGGCGATAAAAAAAAAACCTTGCTCAGATTAAATATCCTCACCTCTACCAATCTAGAGCATAAAACATTGTGAAATATGCTCCCATGATACACCCAGCAATTAGTTATTTCATCAGACAAGAAGCACATACTGATCTGTAAAGAGTAAATAACTCAAGCTGTTAGATAGTTGTTTTTTTAAAGCTTGTGTTGTTAATTTAACTTTGTTTAGGCTATAGTCAAGTCATTTCAAGTCACCTTTATTTATATAGTGCTTTTAACAATACAGATTGTGTCAAAGCAACTTTAGTATCAAATAGCAAAATAATGTGTCAATGGAAAAGGACAATAGAAAACATTACATTTTCTGTTAAAGGCAGTTCATCATTGAATTCAGTGATGAATTAACATGCTGGTCTATGCTTTAGTTTTCATGATGGTCTACAGTAGCTGGCTCATTCGTCTCTTGCTGCATATTGTGTGAGTAATCTATCCGGTATTGCCAAAAAGCACATACAGTAGTCTTTCTTTTAAGGTAGAAGCCAAGTAGAGATGTCAGCATCCAAAACACACCATATGCTAGAGACCAGCCATACTTGTCTTTTCAGCAGGGTAATGTCCATTCAACTGGCCGATAAATAAAAGGTCAAGCAGAGGTGACAGAGTAAATCTTGAAATATTTTGAATGATTGCTGCCTTGACTGTCTTACAGTGGCTTCAATTCTCAATTCTTATGTGTCTAAATAATATAAAACCTCTTTAATATTGATACATGCCAAGCCAAACACTCACACAGCAGTCTTAGGTGAGTGAGCAAATACAGAAGATCTTGAATGCAGATATTGGTATTTTCAGTAGAACTTGACCCCTGACTGAGCCTGGTTGCTCCTTAGGTTCTTTCCTCCATTCTGTCACAATGGAGTTTTGGTTCCTTGCTGCTGTCACCTATGGCTTGCTTAGTTGGGGACACTTAATTTCCAGCGACATCGTCAACTTGATTGCAAGGATATTATTTAAACAGAACTGAAATGGATTATGACATCACTGAATTCAGTGATGAACTGCCTTTAACTGAAAATGTAATGTTTTCTATTCTCCTTTTTTTTATTATTTGATACTAAAGTTGCTTTGACACAATCTGTATTGTTAAACGCACTATATAAATAAAGGTGACTTGAAATGACTTGACTATAGTCTAAACAAAGTTAAATTAACAACACAAGCTTTAAAAAAACAACTATCTAACAGCTTGAGTTATTTACTCTTTACAGATCAGTATGTGCTTCTTGTCTGATGAAATAACTAATTGCTGGGTGTATCATGGGAGCATATTTCACAATGTTTTATGCTCTAGATTGGTAGAGGTTAGGATATTTCATCTGTGAGCAATTGCCTTGGTCTCTTCCTGAATCTGCAGTACAGAATATTCCCTCCAAAGTGTGATTTAGTACCCATATGCTGTGTGGCAGCCCTTTAAGATACATGCAAGTTTCAAGCCTTTTTCTAAATTTGTGTAGTACATGTGAAATATTAATTTCACTAATGATAGATGTTCCAGGTGTAAACAACATAAATATCCCTTAAATTGTTAAAAATTAATCTGCATACATCTGCATGCCGCATGCTCACTCGCCTAAGACTGCTGTGTGAGTGTTTGGCTTGGCATGTATGAATATTAAAGAGGTTTTAAATTATTTATACACATGAGCATTATGTTAATATGTTGCATTGATTCTGAAGCCAATGTAAGACAGTTAAGGCAGCAGCCATTCAAAATATTTAAAGGTTTAACTTTGTCAGCTGGTCTTACATCCGCTTGATGATTTTTATATATTTTTTTAATAATATAGAATAATAAAAAATATATAAATCAAATTAACTTTATGAAAGATAGAATTTTAAGCATGTTCTACATTTTAAATATATTTGAAACTCTATAATGAGTTTTTCATATTTCAGAATAAAACAAAATAATCATTACAATATGCATATATCGGATATGGTTTTTCATAAAAATGCAGTCATGTGTAGCCTAGGCTAAATTGTGTGACCACTTAATTACTAGTGAAAACACACAGGGTTGTAAATATCTTAACAATCTGTCATATAGAAATATCATATCATTTGAGACCTACAGCTTTCAAGTTGAAGGGTGCACGTCTGTCTGTCCATGGGATATTTGGTTAGATCCATATTGCAGGCCACCGTAGTGGTAATTCTAGAGAAACAGAGAGAGAGAGAAAAAGAGTGACATACATGAGAGAATGTTGGTGCTTATATAATGCTGGAAATCAGCTCACTGTCTGTGGGTGCTCCTTTCAAGCTTATTTTTGGCGCCAGCTGCCCATCTGTACACAAGCTTTGAGTCCCTTGCTGCCGCCTCTATTCTTACCCTGTTTTCTGACATTGTGAACTCTTCCACTGGCCCAAAACTATCCCTGCCTTTTTTTAGCTGTCCTCTCATGCCTTTATCCCTGCATCAACTCTCCAGTCAGTCCTTCAACAGTAAACCCTGTCCTCAACAATCTCCTTTCATAAGACCCAGTAGCGTCTGACTGTAGAAAAGATCCGGTGAATGACACCTCACTACCTCAGGGCATACAGCACAGTTCCGTTGGGGAATATCCGGATCAGTCTGTTTTCGACAGTGATGTCATGCAGGAAGGATTTCTTGGAATCCACAATGAACGTATCAGGGACCCAAAGGAGCTCTACCAGTCTCCCATCCAGACTCAAGCTCTTATTGCCATCAAAACACAAGCGTTCGTCTGTCCAGCGCTGACGAAGAAAGATGGTGGCTGTGTAATCCTGGGGAGATTGAACAGAGATGCTCATTACAGATATGTGCACCACAAGCTAAGAATTACATCATAGATTCAGCTTTTATATAACTCCGTCCAAAGATCAAAGAGGCTCTTTGAAATATGGGCCAATGATGTGACACTCTTTTTTTCTATTGAGATAAAAAAAGGAGCATTAAAATGCAATTTATACAGACAATGACTTGAACACTCCTCTTCTTTCTGAAATTACTATTCATTTTGAAGTTTTTGTGGTGATTAAAGTCCAAAATTGGTGTAAATTATTATACTATATGATATTATATCATATCATATCATATCATATCATATATCATATTATATTATATATTATGGATTAAACATGTATTTAGAAAAAAAGATAAGGTGAATTTTATTCAGAAGGGTATATGCATTATATATGTATAAAATATATAGAAATTTCGGTCCCACTTTATATTAGGTGGCCTTAACTACTATGTACTTACATAAAAAATAAGTACAATGTACTTATTGTGTTCATATTGTATTGTAAAACACCTTTGCTGCTATTGAGGTGGGATAGGGGTAAGGTTAGGGAGAGGGTTGGAGGTATGGGTAATTTTAAGGGTGGGTTAAGGTGTAAAGTATGGGTCAACAGTGTAATTATAAATGTAATTACATAAATTAAATAAAGATGTAATTACAAGTAGTTTTTTTTAATATAAGTACAATGTAAAAACATGTATGTACACTATAAGTACATTGTACTAAATTATCAATTAAAATGTAAGTACATAGTAGTTAAGGCCACTTAATATAAAGTGGATCCGAAATTTCTAATAACTTGGCACTTATTTTTATTAACTCAGATACAAATGAAGAATTTGTCACTGAACCCATGCTTTCATATTAGTTGCATGAAGAAAACATTTGCAGAAAAATGTGGAATATGTTGTGATAGTTTAGTAATTTAGAAGTAATATTTAGATGCCTGTGTTTTGTAAGATTATCATACCATGTTGATTTCTGATATGGTGTCTATGCTGGCGATATCCAGACTCATTCCTACAGTAACAGGCCCATCTGAAAAAAATAAAACAACCGCACACACTGCATTCACTACAGAGTGATAACACTGCTAACATAGAAAGACAGCAGAAAGAAGGACTTAATTTACATGCGTTACAAGAGTGGACTGCATCAACTCAAGCCTGGAGCGTTTCCGCTGAGTTTACATTTGTTTTAATTGCTGTTGTTGATGATGACAGGATATTAAGAGAAGATAAAAATCCACTTATGCAAGATAAAAGTTTGTGTAAATGTAAAAGCTTTGATCGTCATACTGCCAAAGAATGGCCTAAGGTACTTGTTGTATCCCTTCATCAGTTTCTGAATGGTGGGGGGCAAGATCTCCTCTGTGCTGGTGACAGAGCCATCCATGCTCCTGTAAAAACAGCAGAACACAAAACACACAAATACACACACATTAAGCACTGCGCAATTCCACAAGTCAGTGCAGAAAAGCAATGTTACTTCCACCAAGCCAAGGCATGTTTTCAACTTAATTGCCGATAACTTATGGCCTAGATTTGAAACACTGTGTATTTTTAGATTTCATCTTTTCTCTCATTAAAGCACTGCGGCTGACTGTGGCGTGTGCGATTTGAACATCCTCAGTGATGGTAGAAGCACTGTGTTCTTTCCCGCAGAGCAAAGTCTCTGTTTCTGGCCCATGAGCTTCAGATATTATTCAGCTTCAGGGTAACAACACCACAGAGCACAGCAGCACATGTAGGAAAGACTTCAAGAGACGTCTAAGGGGAAAAGAAAACTGTTTGGTTGGCACTACACAATATCCTTATGAATATTCGAGAATGAACAGAAACCAGGACTGTGGTCCATGCACAGGAAGAGGACAGTGTTACATGTGGATTTTTACTGCTTCTCAGTGCAGCAGATCTCTTCCGTCCCTTCTTTAGCTCTCTCAGACATCGCCCTTCCCACAATATTCTTCTTATATAAATGCAGAAAATCTGAGACCACACTGAAAATCTGAGATTCAAAAAGGACATAAATTTAAGCTTCAGGCAGTTGCAATGAGACTATTATAAGAGCATTAAAACGTTCTGTTGTAACATGATTAGGAAATATTTAAGATTCTGCATTCATTTTAGATCTGTAATCAAAGTAGATTTGAATTATTGATAAAGTGACTGATTTATCCAATGTTTTTGCTTTTATTGTATCTAAAGATGCTCTTTGGGTCTTTCTCAAACTATACTGGAACACATCATCATCAGATTTCACATGCAACTCAAGAGCTGTGTTCATTAAAATATAGTATGAACAAATCAAATGAAAATCATGTTAATTTTGCTCACAATATACTGTTCAAAAGTGTGTGCTTGACATGTTTTTTAATGTAAATTTTAAAAAAGTTATTTTTTCAGTATATTTATCATATTTCAAATAAATAATGTTTTTTTTATTTTTTTAATTATCAATGTTACTACAAAAAAATATTAAGGAGCAAAATTGTTTTCAGCATTGGTAAGAATAAGAAAAAATAAGATAATAATAAATAAATAAAAACGTGTATTAATAATCTTTAGAGAAAGATTTCTGAAGGATCATGTGACACTGAAGACTGGAGTAATGACTGCTGAAAATTCAGCTTTGCATCACAAGAACAAATAAAATTTAAAAACATTTAAATTGTAATAATATTTCACAATATTGCTGTTTTACTATATTTTGTAATATATTAAAATGGAAAACAGATATCAATAATATCTCACAATGTTGCTGTTGTATGCAATATATTTCTTTCAAAAACATTCAAACTATTTGACTTATAAATAATATAAATAATAATAATAATAATAATAAATAATAATAAACCTATAATTGAATAATTCCAAAATCAGGTTTGCCTCAAATAGAAACACTCATCCGAAACTTTTATATTCAACCGTATCCAGGTATGAGACATTTTTTTCTGACATTTTTACCCAAATGATGTACAGAATTATGCATGCTAAATCCACACACATATTTGTATGAAGAAAAAAAGGGACTGGGAAAGATCAAAAGAGAGGAAATGAGACAGATGGTGAGAGAGTGAGCGACAGAAGGAGAGCTTTAGGTCATTGACATGATCACTTCTATTATTACTCTCATTAAACTGTTACTAAAATCTAAAAGTATAATTCAAGAAAATCTAAAAGTATAATTCAATAAAACAATAAGTGAACTATGCAGGTCACTGCCTCTATATTAACCCCTATAAACACATGGAAGGCTGTTGGAAAACATTTTCAGACACGTCTAATCATGTACTTGGTAGAAAAATACTTTCTACAGCTGGAAAGTACAGCAAATATTTCAGAATGTGTGTTTTTCAGGTTGCTTTTCTAGATGAAGTCTGACTCCACATGCTTCCCGTGATAAAGTTGAAGTGTGCAATTTTTCTATGTTACAATATTTTCTCCTATCTCAGCTTAATAAGCATAGACAGCTAAAAGCAAGCCATTTGTAGGTTGTTTTCGTAACACTGTCTTCTGAGGTATAGCCAATGCTCTGTTTGTTTTAGCATCCCAACACAGCAACATTGGTTCAACCAATAATATGACTTTAGGGGCATGATCTGACAGTCTGACCAATGGCAAACAGTCATAATTTTTTTTAATTATTTTTGGTGACACCAGTGGCAAAGAAATAACACACTTCAGCTTTAATCATCCATGCTAGTCAGGAAAACAGGACAGGGTCTTTACCTTTGGAGACTCAGTAAACCTGTAACTAAAGAAAAATGTAGTATTCTGTCATGCAAAGAAAACAAGTAATGTTGGTTAAATAGGAAATAGGCATATCACCAAAGCAATGCTATTTGTGTTGTTTTATCTTATCACACAAGCTGTGTATTTTAAATAAAAACAAAACTTATTTTGAATGAAATTAAACCAAGTGATTATATGCCTGGCTTATAATTTTTAGCATTAAAAGGCAACCCTTTGTTTGCTGCCCCCTTCAGGCTGAAGTCCAGTCATGTGTGAGGAAATGCTGGGTTACTGGTCTGTGAAAGCTGGGTAGATAGTTTTACGCTGCTGAATGTGGATGTTGATATGCATCCATCATACTCTCACAGGCGTCTAACATCATATTGATATATTTGATACAACAGATACAAAAAGATCGCTCTTTTGAATAATATATTTTACGAAACAGATTAAACCATTTTACTGAATTTTAATGTACAGGTTGAATGTAGCTCTGAATGCGGTTCTCACGTTAACTGAGTCAGTCATTACTCTGTGTGATATCAGTTCACAGACTCAGTGAAACAAGAGTCAAGAACCGGGACGTCATTATGTAAAATAATTTCAGAATCTGATACGAAATAAATCTTGATAGAAATAAAACCTGAAAAAAAATTATAAATCCTCTTCACATTTTCTTTCTTAGTTCTGAACCAACACTGAAACAAAATCCAGCCTGTGTCTCTGGTGTTTATGCTGACTGACGTGTTGTGTATGGAGATACAGGACTGTCTCCCCAACTGTTTCTGCTTTGGTCCACAGAGACAGTTTCTCAAGCTTGTATCAACTCCATCTCCCCGTCTACACACACCAGTGGTCGTATGAGATATGAGCCCCAACATCGCAAACTCTCTCTTTGAGAGTATCTGGGTGCTCTTCCCCAGCACTGGAATATTAAACAACTCCAGAAAATAATTTAAGTTTGCATGTTTTTAAACTGATAGAAAACAGACTGAAATAGCATTAAAATACATAAACAAATGAATGAAATATATATATATATATATATATATATATATATATATATATATATATATATATATATATATATATATATATATATATATATATATATATATAAGCATGCCGGGCAATTTGTTTTTACAAAAATAAGAGTTCAGAGTGATGATGTCCTAATTACTTCCACCACTCTGATCTCCTTATGTGGCTTGGATCTAGTCTGGTTTACCCAGAAGTATGTGTCAAAGAAAATGAATGCTTACTGTACTGCGGGTTCATGCATTAAATATGGCTTTTAAAATAGATAATTCAGCTGTGTCTTTCATCTACAAAACAGCCCTACAGTTTATTTATGTTTCTACAGATCTCTGCCAACCGACCAATAAAATAAAACATTAATCATGGGGAGTTTTTGTTAAAATATAAATGATCTTACTATAAATATTTTCTTTGAGGTCGTATTAAAATGTTGCTACATTTTTCTTTTGCCAAATAACATCTTAGTTTTTTGTGCCCATTTCAACCTCTCCCTGAATCTTAAAATTAAACATGCATGCCAAACACCACTTTTCTTTGCCAAATCCTAAACTCTCCAACATTATCGCCATGTCTGCTTAAGCGACTTTTTTCATCATTTACAAATTTGGGCAGTGGCAGATTGCATATTATGGGCTTATTTCCAAAAAATACATGGGTGTTTGAGAGAGAGAGAGAGAGAGAGAGAGAGAGAGTGAGAGAGGAAAAGAGACACATTGAACAGTCATTGAATTGGGTTGACAAGTCAATTATGCAAATCATTTTAATAATTTTTGTAAATCGTAAATGCAGTTTAGATTTAGTTCATTTATTTATGCACTTTATCCCAATTACAAGAAACATTCTCAGCTAAGGTTTTGTCCAGGTTCTCTCAAAGTATGAGCAAACATCCTTCCAGTAATGTCAAACAGTTGTTCAGAGTTATCTGGTTTTTAATGTTCTTAAATGTTAACACAATAATGTTAGTTATACATTGTCTATGGAATGGAAGGACAGTCTAATCACCCGACAGGCTTCATCAGCATAAACATGAATGTTGATGTGATGATCGATTCATTCCTAGTTGCAGAAATACTGAACTGTTTTTGCAGCTAGGTTTAAAAATAAAAAGGTCTTGAAAGTAAGTTTTGAGTTCTGAAAGTTACAGTATGATTTCAGAGTACCTCAAGCTCTTTTATCTCAACATGACATGGCCCCTTTAAAATCCACCTAAACAATATTGGGTCTATATAGAACAGAAATCATCCATTTTAGATTTCAAACAAAAAAAACATTACAAGTCCCTCTGCAAGATTAGGCCTCCAATAACGCATCCTTATCTTCATGTGCTATTCTCTAAGAACCCAAAGAGGAGGTATGGCTCTTTTTTTTTTTTTTTTTTTATTTATTTAAAGAAACAGGGACAGCGTACAATAAACATTAACCTCAAAGGGAGAGATGCATAGTACCAGGTTTTAGCTCAAGAGCTAATTTTCACCCGTAGTCCCTGGGCAGGCTGATGTTAAGCTACAATATATAAACATACATGAGTAATAAGATTTACACTTGCCAAAAAAATAAATAAAATAAAAAGTTCATGTTCACACCTTTCATATACTTAGACCTTAGAACACACACTTACACACATACACATATCTGGTCACATGTGGGGACAAATTTGATTTGATAAAAGCCATTTCTTTGCTTGGCGTGTGAAGGTGTAAAAATTTGTGCTTTTTTTTAGCTCTATAGGCAACATATTCCACTGACGAGCGACCACACAAGAAAAAGCAGAGTTTCCAAATACTGTCCTGCGTTTCGGGATCCTGCATTCGCCTCGCACTGTAGATCTTGTGGCTCGAGCTGTTATTTCAGAGCCCAAAGATATGAATTCTTTTAGTGGAGGAGCAGCGTTGTCATGAAGTATCTTATACATCAAACACAGATTGGTGTGAATTATCAGATTTTCAAAGCTGAGAAACTGGTATTTTACAAGAATATGACAGTGATGGAATCGTCTGCTTTTCTTATCGTGAATCTTTAAAGCGCTTTTATATAATGACTCAAGTGGCTTGAGGGCAGTTTTAGTAGCCTGTGACCAACTTGTCATACAATATCGAAAATGAGGAACAATCATGGCATTTAGATAGGCCCCTGAGGCCTCGATTGTAAAGGAATTTCGAATGTATCTGAACTGTGCCATATTAAATTTTATTGTATTTGTTAACTTTTTTAAATGCTTTTTAAAGCCTAAATGTGGTTCCAATATGACACCTAAATATTTTACCTGTTCTTGATTTAAAATAATTTGTCCATCAATTAAAATATTAGGGTAAATTTGTATTTTAAAACGATTTGTGAAAAACATAGAAACAGTCTTATCTAAATTTAGAGTGAGGCATGAGTTTTTCAGCCACAAAGAAATTTTCTTCATCTCTTTAGTCAGTTTGTGAGCGACTTCTTCCGCAGTTTTACCATGTGCATATAGCACCGTATCGTCAGCATACATAATAATTTTACTCTTACACACAGTTGGTAGGTCATTTATGTAAAGGGTAAAAAGCAGGGGGCCCAAAATGGAACCTTGTGGCACTCCCATGCTACAAGGTCTTAATGGTGATTTTTTATTGTCAACCGCAACACATTGTTGTCTGTCATTAAGGTAAGATTGAATCCATGTTATTGTATTTGTATCAAGAGAAAAATCAGATAGTTTGCTAATAAGAAGCTGATGATTAACTGTATCAAAGGCCTTTTTCAAGTCCAGAAAGACCGCCCCTACCACACCTCCACCATCAAGACTGGATTTGATGTCTTCTAGTAGGTAGCAGCACGCAGACTCTGTGGAGTATCTTTTCCTAAACCCAAACTGGCACGGATGTAATGCATCAGTGTGGTTAAGATGCTCCACTAGCTGTTCTGCCACCACCTTCTCAAAGATTTTTGAGATGGCTGGTAGAATGCTAATAGGTCTATAGTTTGAGACACAGAGCTTGTCTCCTGACTTGAAAATCGGCTTGACTACTGCTTTTTTTAGCGCCAAAGGAAAATTGTTTTCATTTATGGATTGATTCACAGCTATTGTTAGTGGAGAAGTTAAAATAGTTTTGTGTTCTTTTAAAAGTGATGTATCAAGTCCGAATATATCCTTTGCTTTACTATTTTTTAAATCTGACATTATTTTGAAAATTTGTTTCTCTTGTTGTTGTGGTTTATGTGATGGAAGCTGAATTTTTGGCCAAACTATGTGTACACCCACTAAAGTCTCCCTGCTTGCCAGGAAGCGAGACTGGAGATTGGAGGGGAAAGGAGGACAAGAAGGGGGTGGGATAAAGCAGATGGTGAGGTGAATTGATGTTGGCACACTTCCTCAACATCCCCCTTTGATCTTTTGAGTCGTCCTGACCAAGTCCTACATCTTCCCATCCAATTTCAAAGGTCAAGCCAGAATACCAGCATCAATGATGATATGCATATCTCACTAAATGGAAATTGCCTGAACATGTCTGAGTGGTGGCCGTTCCAGTAAATCAACTTGGTTTGTCTCTACACTGTCACTTGTAATCGCGTTAGCATTGCAGCTACTGTAGCATTGCATGAAAAGATAAGCTCAAACAGGCAATACAGAGAGGGTACACGATACAAGCGCTGTTATTTCAATCTGTAACCCATAAATCGACTCCGGCAGTCTCATTCAGGCTCACCCAAAAGTCTTTAATTCCATCCTTCCTTTAGGTACACTTTTCATCAAGCCGACATAATCCAGTGTGAATGGATACTTAAGGCATATAGTCTTTTATTTGCTGCCAAAAGAGTAAAACCAAAATTATACCCAGCTTGTCATCTTGGCAAAAACGTCACTCCGAACGCTTATCACTCGGGACAATTCGTTGACGAAAATGGGTTTTCCGATTTTACAATGTCACTACTGAAATGAATTCACATCCTGCAGTCAATATAACAATAAACAGTGTAGGATGCAGTCATACTGTATTCAGCTAGTCATATGGCAGTAATGAGTGTTGGAATTGCAAAAGTGAGTTATTAATAAGCCACCAGGAGTTTCTTACCTGCTGATGAAAAGGACGAGGAGCATAGAGCCCAGAGAGCTACAGAAATGCATAGCTGCTTGAGCGTTACACGTCTGACTGAGAAATGAGAGACAAAGAATGGAGAGATTATGTAGAGATTCAACAGATTTGTACACAGAGATTAAGTATTACTGATACATTTCACAGTTACAACAAGCGCTCAACATTTGAACTTGTTGAGCTTGCCAAAATTAGAGTAGGGGTCTCCATCGACCTTTAATGTTTCTAGAGACTGATTAGTGGCAAAAATATACTACTTACTAAAGTTTTGGTTTGTGTAATATGAGAGGTTACGACCTCTCATAAAAATATCAGCTCAGAGGGAAGAGATCTATGTAGCATAAACAAAAACGAAGAAATAGCGAAGTCACTCAAATCTGTTTATTCACTCATTCCCAACAGACGTCACAATAATAACGAACATACCAACCCAGGAATGAAATTATACAAAACAGACAACAACGAAGAAAACTAAATACAAATAAAAGAGACACTTGTTTGCTGGATAGCCCACAAGATCTGTCCATCTCCTTTCTGCTCCTCGATGTTTATACCGTATAAATCAGCCACTCAAATCACGAACAGGTGAATCCACCTAAGAGAGAAGGAGGTTGAATCATACTTTCAGGCTTTTGAGCGTATAGATATGTTTTAAGATGGCCAAATGAAACTTGGTCATTGATGCTGCAGTGTAAGCTCACGGGGAAGGCCCAGGAGGTGTGCGCATCGTTATCTTTAGAGGAGAGCGTTCAGTATGATTTCGGAAAAAAATGCCATCTTGCGTGCATACTAGTTAGTGCCAGAGCACTATCTGCAACGTTTTCGTATGACTACAAAATCTGCCTCCCAAACGTATGTTGAATTTACTCAGGAAAAGAGTGTTATTTGACAGGTGGATTAAAGCCTGCAAGGCTACTGATTGTGAATCTCTGTGTGAACTTCTACTTATTGAAGAATTAAAAAATTCAGTCCCAGAACATACAGCTCTTTATTTAAATGAACAAAAACTACCGTGCAACAAGCAGCTATTTTGCCCGATGAATATGCTTTGATGCATAAAAGTTAGATCTTGTTAGATCTTCATCGGAATCAGGACTTAGTTCTCAAAAGAAAACAAAGTTTGCCATATTGATTCTAAAGTGAAGCCTTTATGGGTGAAGTTCAGGAAGGAGTGTAGTTATTGTAATAAAATGGGACATTCTATCACTGAATGTTATAGTCTTAAAAAAAAAAATACGACGCAACGCGAGGTCAGTCTCGGGGAGTGGTGTTGCTTAAAACCGTTTTTCCTCAATCTACTCCGATTCCGAGTGATAGTGCTGAGGACAATTTCAAACCTTTTGTGTTTGAGGGTTCTGTGTCTTTGACTGGAAAAGGTGATGATCAGTGCGTGGTGAAAATCTTGCGCGATACAGGGGGATCGCAATCCTTTGTGTTAGCAGATGTGTTACCTTACTGCCCCGCCTGTCTCCCCTTGGGACAAAGATAAATTTAAAAAGCGTGGCTAAGAATAGCTCAAAGCATACTTTAAGAAAATTTTTGAGCTAACCAATGAATATATGGAAAAACAATGTCAACTGTAAATTTAAAGAATTTCAAATATTTAATTATTTGTGAAACATTTGTTTTTTTAAATCATTAACCTCTGACCTGTTCATATATATTTAACCATTGAATATATTTACTCTGATGGAAAATTCCCAGATCACGGAGTGAAATAATCCCTTAAAAATGTTTAAACGTTGGAATCCAGTTCAGTCTCATAATAGATATTCTCAACAGAAACTGTGAATTTTTCCAGGGAATTATGCAAAACCACTTTGTGATCACCAACTACACAAAGATGGTAAGATAAAACAATGTAAGTAATATTTAGGTTTCAAAATTGC